>NC_084824.1:51568328-51837275 GCF_958449725.1 Rosa rugosa
GTGTCGTGGAAGAAGAAAGAGGCTCTATAGTAAAGCAAGAATGATAAAGCGACGGAGTGTATGACTGTATACGTTCGATTAATGAAGATAGTGAGCTTGTTAACATGGCAGAGATGCATAGGGGCATTAGAACTCTGATCCATAACTTCTCTAACTATACTCGTATCAAAAAAAACTTCTCTAACTATTCTTTTGTGGTTTGAGCTTGGTGACTACCTTTCTTATCCACTCCTTATAAAGGAGCATCATGCTAGACTCCAAAGAGCTAGAAAGTCGAGGAAATTTGGAGCATGCATCTTTATGGAAGCATTTGTCTTGAAAGTCCACAAAACTTATCAGGATACTTGTCACTTAAAAGTAAAATATGATTGTCTTGGAATTCGACAAGTGAAACTTGATTCGCAGGAGAGCGTCTGCTCTCCACCCCGGGTGGATCTCCAACTGGCCAATTAACAGTGCGTGGGTTTCACGCTCTGTTGATGTTAGGAATACCAAAAAAAAAACATTGAGGTCAGTGAATTTATGTTTACTGCAATCACATGCAGTGCACATGCCGCACTGAGCAGGTTTGGGAGGAGTTCACACTTTGTGAGAGTCTGAAGGAGTTTGAATCTCATCAACCCAAACTTTGGTACCTCACGCCATCGTCTACCACCTCCATTGCCGCCTTCAGCTTCGCTCCCCTGGTGATCACCTCGAGTAGTCGAGTTCGGTAAGGGCTTTTGTTTGTGATTTTGATTTCATTTCCTCTGAAATTTTGGGTGGATTGGATTCGATAAAATGTTGGGTTTTGTTTTCTGATGAGAATAGATGAACAAGTTTATATCTTTATTGGAGAATTGGGAATAGATGAACAGGTTTGTATCTTTGTTGGAGAATTGGACTTTCTCTGGCTTTCTGATTGTGCTCTTAGAACTATTGAGTATATGTTCGCTTCTCTGCTCTGTCTATTCAAAACCAGTGGAAGGGTTTAACTTTGCTTCCTTTCAATTTCTGATCTTTTTTCGTGCAGCATGACATACCATATAACATAATAGAATTTGGAATATACTCACTTTACTGTTACCAATATCTGCAATCAGAATCACAGAAGAGATTTACAGTGCCTTTAATATGGGTAGACATATATCTCTGGGTAAAAGACCACACCAGCAGCAAACAAGTCATATACAAGTAGTTCTTTTTTGGCTTTAGTATAAGAGTAGTACTGTAATGGGCTAATGACAGTCATGCTAGCATTAGAGTCACATGTTACAACTTTTATTTTTCGGTTTTTTTTATTTTTTTATTTTTTTATTTTTTTTTACAATTTTTCATTGGTTTTGAGGAAGATGGGAAAAACCCAGATGAGCATGATATCAGAAAACATTGAAGGTTAAGTTATTTATAGAGGCAAAATTAATAGAAAAAAAATTCTAAAATGATGCAGGACAAGTCTGGTTATTCATAACATTAATTGAAGTTGAATGCTCTCGATTTAGGAATGCACAAATGATGCTCCTTCTTATCCAGGTATTGTAATGAGCATAGTTTGATGCTTGGCTGCAACTTCTGTTTCCTATGGACTTGGTGTTCAGACCAATGTAAGTGATAGAAATGGCTTACTAAAAGGTTTTGGTTTTGTGTAGGTGCGGAGCATGTTGGGGGAGACATGTTTAAAAGTGTCCCACAAGGAGATGCTATATTCATAAAGGTAGGGCGTGTATATTTTGGCTGTCTATCAAACATCAAGTCTTTCCAGATTTGAACTTTACGAGTGATTTGTTTGCTAAAATGGGCCTGAGTTATCCCTGAAAGTCTGAAACTGTAATCTTACATGAGTTTGTTCAATAGACTAACTGTGGTCCTTTTCATTTTGCAGTTTATTTTGCCCTTTGTGGTTCACAAACTTCCTTGTGCGAAGCGAAGTGGCTTTTGGATTCCAGTGATTCAAGTTTTCGCCAGCTTCAACCTTGTGTTGTCAATTGTGGTAGATTACTATAGATTTTGATGTTCACAGTTTATTTATAATATCCTTGATAACTTAGCCACCACTGAAGCAAATGCATGTTTTATGCAGATGTCTGTCAATTTCCTGAAATTTGAAAAGAGACATTGGTGACAGTCTTGCTACATTTTGGCAGGTTATTCACAGCTTTTGTCTTTGAAGTTGGTTTGCAGTTTATCATTTGTGAATGTTTTGTTGTTTTGTGCACTACTTGAAGTATATTTTACTTGCAGTCTGGATTGAAGCTCCACTTGGCTTTGGTTTACTACTGAGCCGTTGCATATCACAAGCCTTTCAACTATATTACATTTTTGTCAAGGAATAATTTTATACTCGAGAAGTATTTGATCAGATCATTATGCTGGTGTATCTCTATATGTTCTGAAAATCAATTCATAAAGATATTTAGGTTGCATTTTATTGGATCGATGTGGTTAACTTGTTTGCAATCAATATTTCAGGAGGTGTCTGCCACCAATCAGATATGCTGCCATGGTATCTATTCTGCAACCAAAAACTTGGCATGAGGAACAACGATCAAACCTCCCAAACTGGTAGAAGTTTTGCAAGAGTCTTGTTCTTGATGTGCCCTTTGGCTTCTTGTTGGTCATGACGAGGGCTTCCAGCGGCTTGTGTTTGTTTAACCCTGCACTAAGTGGGATGTAGAACTAATTTGATTGTCAGTTATGTCCCGGGTTAAGTTTATGCTTGATAGAGTTGGACAACTCTTTATTAGAAATTATGAGTTACGTTCGATACTAATGTATGATTAGCGACAATCAACATGCGGTTTAATAAATTGTGGTTCCAATGTCCACCACAAAATAAAGCTCCTCAAGCATCTCCTCTACTAATGCAGGAGCTGAATGACTGATAGCTCTACCCCTAAGCCAACACAAGCAACATGTTGCAGTCTTTTCTAAATCATGCATATTTCGTTTTCCCCCGTATGGTAGAAGGATCCATCTAGGTGACTCCGGTAACCACCGCATTCCAATTCCCATGATTACTGCCAAAGGGATGCTAGGTCCATACATATACCGCCAACCACCAAATACGTCCGCTAACTACCAACTGCATAACAAAACAACCATCCCAATCACTATAAATTCTCTCTTTGAGAGATAATAGTTGGCCTCGTATCTGAGTTGGAGCTGTCTCAGCCATATACCAAATACAAGGAGCCCAATCAAACTGGGAAGTCAGGTGCTAATGCCGTTATTAGAGCTCCAACAGAATACAATACAGCAGCCGAAATCAACTCAAACCTCCTTCCTAAGCCGTCACCAGCATTGAAGACCAACAAAGAGCCACTCAAGGCACCAGATAATGAGCCACTAGTTATAAGACCAATTTGCAGAGATGACAAGGTCATACTCTGATACTCCGCTTAATGTGGCTGACTCTAGGGAAATTGTAGCACAAGCTGTGGCACCAATATCATAGCCATATACTAGTCCTTCAAGAGCAGGGAATAAAAATGGGAGTATTGCGAGAAGAAAAGAATAGTTTTGTGAATTTTTATTCACCCCATGAAGAAGAGGCTCCATTGCGCCACCAATGTCACCCGAACCTGAAAGCTTTCTCACCTTGCCCCTCAACCTTTCCCATAACTGCAATTACAATAGAAACACACAGCTATTTACATATCTTCAGATAAACACACATACAGATCATGTAAAGCATATTTAAAATCAATTACTCAATTAGCAATATCCATCAGTATTCTTCCATACATGTTTAACTCTATTTTACTCAACATCTCATGAGCCTTTCTAAAACGGTAGTACCTCATCTTAGAAAACCTTTCAAAAACTTAAAGCAATATCAAAGATTGGGGTTGCTTACTGTAACTCATGATTCGATTTCCAGGGGCTCCGACAAAATGAAAATAGTCCCGCCATCTTGCTAAATACGTCATATAGACACAACATATTGAACTGCAAATATTGAACCCATACTCATTGTAACCATAATCGGCAAATCTCAGGAAAAAAAAAAAATACATATATATATATATATAAAAGTTTGCTCAGGTGCGGATATCCGCACCGAAGAAAAAGGTGCGGATTTCCAGTTTTGACCCACTTTCCGATCACATTTTTACATCTTAGCCGTTCAGTTTTTAGATCCTAATGTATAGATCATCTCTGCAAAATTTCAGCCAATTTGATGATCATTAAGGCATCCAAAATTGCAATTTACACGAACGGACCGAATCTGTCGAACCGGAACCGTTCGTATTTATAATGGTAAATTGCAGTTTTGGATGCCTTAACGATCACCAAATTGGCTGAAATTTTGTAGAGGTGATCTATACATTATAACCTAAAAACTGAACGGCTAAGATGTGAAAATGTGATCGGAAAGTGGGTCAAAACCGGAAATCCACACCTAAGCAAAAAGTGTGGACGTCCGCACCGGAGAAGCGCTGTGTATATATATATATATATATATATATATATATATATATATATATATATATATATATATATATATATTAAGATGTGAAAATATGATGGGAAAGTGGGGAAAAACTAGAAATCTGCACCTTTTGCTTAGGTGCGGATATCCGCAGCCAAGAAGGGCTATATATATATATATATTGAGGTGGTCGAGATTGATCGAAGCGAAACGAAGCAGATTATTGCAGAAAAATTTGTGAATTGTAGATTCGCTAGAGGCAACCGACTACTGTGAGCAGCGGCGGCCAGATGTACGACGGCCAGATGATTTAACAGTCGGATCGATTTTCCCGATCTAGGGTCTGCTGGCCATGAAAGTAACTTAACCTAGACCAACATATCAAACTGAAATCCCATGGGCGATGGAGATCAGGAATAAGTGGAGGTTGAAGGAAGGTCTGAATGTCTGATAGCTAAAGTGGAGGAATTGGAGGGAATTTGAAATTTCCCGCTTCTGCAATTTCATTACCGAGCGTATGAAATCTTTGAAATTTTCGAGAGCCCCGGAAACGATGCAGTTTTTCCCTTGGAGACGATGTCGTTTGGTTCTGGTCGCCACATTTTTTATTTTTGCAAGGTTTCTGAATTTTTCGATGTCCAATGAATTATTTCAATCTCATCATCAAATGGTGTTTTTTTTTTTTTTTTCTTGAAATGGTTTAAAAATTGATTTTGGGTTTTGGTAGGGGGAGCTCCCTTGTTGGAGCTTCTTTGGATCACATACATTGGTAAGTAATGATCGTCTATAGTTATAGTATGCTAAGTCTTGACAATTATAATTTGGAAGACCGATCGTGTGGTTAGAGAATCATAGTAATTTATGCTTGCTGTGATTTGGTTTTAGTGCTAGTGATTTTAAAGGGGTGTTTCTAAATGTACCCAGCAAATATCTAAGTACACCCAGCAGAGTTTTTACACCCAACAAAATCATAGAATCACTAAATACACCCAACAACTTGTCCAATAATACCCTTATGTTATTATCTTAATTTATCATGACTTTTAATGTCATTTTATATGAGGATACAACTGTCTTTTCATGCAAGATTGATTTGTTGGGTGTAAATAGATTTTTGCCGGGTACATTTAGAAAGACCCTTTTAAAGTCATTATGGTTGACCTATTGGATAATAAATGTAGGGGTATAGGTAACTTTAATTGGTTAGCCGAAATAGAAACGATGCCGAAATTCGCTCAAATTTTTAGGGCATACATATTTTATAATACTCTCATCCAACAGTTGGGGAGTCTGAAAGTGTTCCAATACATTGATCTGATCTAAGCCATATATATAATCTTCATTTGTTTTAATTTTAAGAGCCCTGATCAAGCAATAGACAAACAGACGGCTTAGATTGCACTGTGAATTTCCTTTATGCTTAAAATAATTTAACAAAATTTTGAAACATTCTGAAAATTGTAATAAATTGTTTAGGTGTCCTAAAAATTATGCGAAAACGACCCGGGTTAATTTTCAGGTGTATATGTATATATAGGGTTGACCGTTTTGACCTGTGTCGAAACGACAGCAAACTGGGTTAATTTTTACATAGTATCTAAGACTACGTGGTAAATATATTGGTAATGTCAATTTTATCGATTTTCAATTTCGGTTTTTTTTTTGGATTGCACAATATGCATGTTAATGTGGTCTAACTTATTTGTTACTTGATTACAAGCATTTATATACTTGTAATTGTATCTAAAACACTAGAAAGAAGCTAAACGTACTTGAGCCAATTATAATGTAGTTAATCCAATTTTATTTGTTTTGTAGGTAATAAGTGGAGTTACGGAAATTGAGAGAAAATGATGCAAAAATAGAGCAATTTGGAATTTCTGATAAAATGACGAAGTGATCGTTATGGGTTAACCATAGTCAATGCCGGTGAAGGAGCGGAATATAAATCCATAACGTTATGTGCAGCGGGATAGATTTTAGAAATAGAAACAGAAATATATATATATATATATTTACATATATAATAGTCCATGATGACACAATCATTTAATTAACCAAATACGATGATCATTGCATCTGCACCGCCAGACCAATTTTGGTCATGCCACGTGTCCTGGCCAAGATCATTTCATTGTCTCCCGACCAAAAGAAAAACCAGCACGTGCTCCTATACATTCACAGCAGCCATCACCGTTAAATTCTCTTCCCCTCTCGACCAATGGACAAGATGCATTCATTTTTCCTCTTTCTTTGATCAACAGCCACCACGGCTCCAAATATATAGCACCAACCCTTATTCTCCGAGGAGAAGACTGGAGCAACAGTAGCCGCACCAGAAACCACCAAAACAGAGGCAGCCCCTTTGGGCTGCTCTCTCTCCTCCTTCTCCTCCATTTTTCTTCTTTTTCTTTCTATTTTATTTTGAGATTTGAAGGACTACTCACACAAAGCTTCAAGGATCTATCAATTGGCTCAACCTCTACAAGATTCAATATTTGGGTATTTTGTGGGAGTTGTAATTCAAGGCTAGTCATGCTAGCTTTTTAGCTATTTGTGATTATCCTTGTTTTCTCCCGCACTTCTCTACTCTTTGCTATTTGAATTTTGTAATCTTGATGTCTATGCTTATGGGTTGTGAGTAATTTCCTTGTTGGGAGTTAGGGTTGTGTGCCCTAGCCCAAATTTTGTGTAAAAGATGTTTAATTTAATGTAATGATGCAATTTTCATATGATGGATGCTTATATATATTTTTGTTGGGTTAAAATGCATGTCTAGGAGCCTAGTCAACTCTAGGGTGTGTATTTTGAGCATGCCTAGGACGGAGTTAGAGGCTTGACCCCCTCTAATTCCTAAGCTAGAAACCTTCAATTTCGTATTCGAGGGGTTATAAGCATGGTGATTTACACCCGTTGCGTGATTGCGCGGGCGGGTCGCTTAGTAGTCTAATTCCTCGAAGTCTAGGCCTCTTGATGTGAATTAGTGACCCTTGAACCGGCTCTAATTTATGTCAAGTGAGTTCCTACGACCCTTGAACAGGAGTAGGAATACCATGAATGGAATTTCGGTCCTTGAGCCTTGAACCGCCTTGGATACGACTACCGCCAACGTAGGAGATTTGCATCTACATTATATTAGCTTCCGACACATAGAATTTGGGTGAAGGAACCTCCCTAACACCCGACATTCCCATTTATTTGGTTACACTTTTATTAATTTCTTTGCATTTTTATTAGTTGCTTTACATTTGATTACATTTTGTTAATCTAAAATCAACTCCCAAATATTGAACTCACTCATTTGTGCATATCCACCACTAGGCTCTTAGTTTTGATTAGGCTTTGGTGAAAACTAAAGCCGAGCATTGCTAAGGCTTGGTGCCTTAGAATAGCATTTTTATTTATTTTATTTTTCTTTTCTTTGTTTGCTAAGTGTCTTTATTTCCGATTACCCAAGGATTGTGGGTTAGCCACTAATCCCCGTGGTACGATAAACTTTGGGCATAATATTTCCCTATCTTGACAATGATACGTACGCTTGTGTAAATGTGTATCCAAGTCATTACTTATATGAAAAAGTATATCTTCCATAAGAAATAAGGTGGATAAAATAGAATTTATCAAAATTGATCGTTGTAGGCCTGGGATCGGTTTTGAAAACGTTATTTTTAGGCAGAACTGGAATCGTTTAGCTTATTCCGGTTCAGTTACAATGTTATTTTTAGTAGGAATCGCTCTGGAACGGTTCGGTTCAGTTTTAATCCGTTTTCGGTTCTGTCTATATGTTTTCGGTTCCTGTACATAACCACAAACTGAAACTGTTTTTACAGTTTTCCAGCTACACAAGAGTGACAAGACTATAACATCGCACATATAAACCTACTCACCTGATGAACCTCAATGTTCCATCTCCAGAAATAGTTAAATACATAGCATTAATCCACAAATATTACAGTCTTGCACATAAACATCTTTCAATGAAACAAAGATAACAGTCCATCAATGAACTGATGCAGTACAATCACTACATTGCACAAAGCCACAAAGCATTAATCCACAAATGTTGCAGTCTTGCACATAAACATCTTTCATTCTTTCAATGAAAAAAGAACCAAACTGAAATCAATAAACCAGTTTACTCCACATTCCAACTTCCAAATTGCATCCTTCTGTGATCCATAGAGATAGCTGCTTTAAAACTGAATTCCTGCATTAATAGTATAATTGGACATGAGACCAAAACATGGAACCAAAATAGAAGCATAACAGTCCCAACACATGGACCAAAGCAGACGCAAAACAATCCCAAAACTTGGAACCAAAACAGAAGCAAAACAGTTGTAAAACTTGGAACCAAAATAGAAACAAACCAAAAGAGAATCAAAAACCACATTGAATGAAAGTGGCAAACATCATCAATAATCAACTGAGTACACAAATGAGTCAAAAGCTGCATAATGGCATAATCAAACCAGAAACTGCATCAAAATAGCCAAAACTGAACAACAAACTGAACAAAGCATAAACTCATAAAGCCATAAACTGAAGTGAAGTTGCTCACCTTAGGCAGTCACTTTGATGGTTCTTGAAGTTTTGTTGGTTGACTTAGCTGCATCAGAAGTTGTGGATGTCCTACTGGCCTTACTAGCCTTTGAAGGTATCGATAATGCAATTGCCTCCTTCTCTTTCCTTTCCCTTTCTTCTTTATCTTGTTCTGCATAACAAATATTGGAAACAATTGGATTAGATCAGCAAGTTAGAAACTGCATCGAAAGTGACAGAAAACTAAAAAACACAAGCAACTCAAGTTATCACACCTTGTTCCACTTCTTCAAACCATTCCATTTCCTCCGGAGTAGGAACATAAGCCAAGCCGGTAATGGAATCTGATTTCAGCCAGTTTTGAAGGCAAATTAATGCCTCAATTGATCTAGGAGTCAAAGAACTCCTATGAGGATCTATAATCCTCTTTCCGGTGCTAAAAGTAGATTTACTTGCCACTGTCGATACTTGGATGGCAAGAAACATCTTTGGCAACAGTTTGGAGGTTAAGATATTTAGGACCATTCAGCTTCCACCATGTCAAAATATTAAACTCAGTGCCTTTAGGAGGCTTCTCTATATGGTGTAGAAGGTACCTATCTACCTCATTGTTCACCACCACTGCATCACCATCTTCAAGCTCTCTATCCCATTCCTCAAGCATATCTGACATCTTCCCGGTAACTCTAGTTGAAGTGTATCTGCTACTGCCAGCAGTTTGAGTCACCTCAGATGATCTAGTTCTTTGTGAACTCTATGAGGGTAGCGCAGCTGCATACAGATCAGTCAAGGAGACCACCAATTCTTTCAATTCAGCACTCTTTTTCTTAATCACTAAATCCTCCATGTTCAACATCTTCTTGCACACATTTTAAAAAAATAGAATCTTATACCTCGGATCCAAAACCAAGGCAACCAGCAATAGTTGGTTGATGTCCCCAAGCTTTCCAAAATATTTTTGGTACTTGACCCTCATCTTCTGCGCCATCTGAAATAGGATCTTTTGTGTAACATCATGGTTGTCCACTGGTTGACAAAACAGATCTTCAATCTCAACATGGATTGAAACAATATCATGGAAAGCTTTTGGTGAGGTAGGGTGATTTGTGGCACTAACACTCAATGTTGCATTGTAAAATACCTTCAAGAATTTGACAAACACAATTGCCTTTTCCCAATCTGCTGCATTAGGTGGTCCAACCCTCTTCCTAGATGCCCTGCTGCTCCTAATTGCAGATAAATCAACACTGAAATCATCCGGCTCTTTACCATCTTCCTCAACAGCCTCTTCATCTTCATCAAAATAAGACGTGTACTTGCTATCCTCATCATCTTTCAGCCTATCAAATGCCTTTCTAAGCTCTAAAGCTGTTTCCAACATAATGTAGGTGAAATTCCACCTTGTTGGAACATCCAACACACAAATCCTCTTGCAATCATCCACCTCTTTTTCAATACAAGACCTAAATGCATCTAACCTTGATGAGCTTGATCTAACATATCGAACTGCATTCCTTATACTAGACACAGATTTATCCAGTAAATGTAGGGCAGACCTCACAATGAGATTGACTATATGTGCTAAACAGCGGACATGCAGATATTTCCCACCAAAAATAGCACTCTTTTCCTAATCGTTCATTTTGTTCCTAATGTAATCTATGGCATGCTTATTTGCAGAAGCATTATCCACAGAAATAGTTAAGACTCTATCAATAGACCAAGCCCTCAAACATGACTCCAAAATTCTTCCGATTGTAACTCCTTGATGATTTGATATTACACAAAAATTTAGAACTCTCTTGTGCAATTTCCACCCATTATCTATGAAATGGGCAGTCAAGACCATATAGTTGATGTTTTGAAGGGATGTCCAAGTATCGGTTGTCAAGCACACACAATGACAACTTAATTCCTTCCTAAGCTCTGAATTCCTTCTTCGATTGATACATTTTCAAAAAAAATTTCACTATAACCTTCCTACAAGGAATTTTCCATTTCGGAATAGCCACCTTACAGAAATACTTAAACCCTGGTCTTACTATGGAACTAAAGGGCATTTCATCCATCACTATCATAACCGTAGCAGCTTGAATGCAAGCTTCTTGAGTCCAGTGCCTAGTTACCATATTTTCATCCAAGTCATCAGCACCAAGCTGAGTTTGACTCGCTGCTAATTCTTTTCTACCCGGATATTCCTTGCATATTACCTCTATGTGTTTAATCAGAGAACTAGTTCCATTACTAGTCGAATTACATGCGAGGTGAGTAGTACAATACTTACATTGTGCTCTTGTGCTGTGGCCAACTTCCTGCTCAATTCCATCCACAGTCTCCATAAGTGGGTGCTCCACCTTTATGAAATGTGCCCAAATCCAACTTCTCTCCTTAGATTTCTTCAGTTTTTGCGCTTTCTCTGCCCTCTTTCTCTTTGCAGCAGCAATCTTTGCAACACTTTTCTTCGTGGTGCTAGGATGATGGGACTGAGCTCCTTCAGTCTCTTCTCCTTGCTGTGTTGCAGGTATAATCTCATTTCCAGGACTCCGAGTACTTGAATTAGAAGAAAGTGAATTCAAACTCATTTGCAGTCGAAGTGTTGAACGATTTGGGAGGAATTGGGAATTAGGGATAACGATTTGCCGGTTTGGGATACAAACTGGGATTTAAGAATTGGAATTTTGGGTTTTGAAGCACATATGGGGTTATGAAGATAGACGGATTCTGGGTTTGGAACTTTGAATAAGGGAACTGAGGGAAGTGCACTGTGTTTGACTGCAGGTCTGAGGTCGAGTGTTAGAGGCTTTGAGAGTTGAGAGATTTTTAGGTTAAGCCGTTTAGGTCGAGGTTGTCGACTTGTCGAGTGTTTAAGTCGTGATGTCGTGTTGACTTGCAAAGAAACGGGCCTGAGGTCTGCATATACATGGGCTTCAGTGAATGAATATATGGGCTACTCAGCTACTAGACCTACATGCCTCCATATACCGGTTCCAACGGTTCCGGAGAGTATGGAAAAAGCATAACCGGAACCGAACCGGGTTTTCTAAAACGGTTCGGTGCTTTCATTTTGACATGTTTTCAGAAGTTGAAACCGAACCAAACCTCCAGTTTCGGTCCGACTCGGTCCGGTTCCACCGGTTCTCGGGTTCAAAATCCCAGGCCTAGATCGTTGGATGTTATCATGACAAGAAGAAATGGTTGTGGTCAAAATTTCAGCTATTTTTGTCGACGTTTGTGTTTAGATCTACTAAGTCAACTTTAAAACCTAAATACCACATAAACCTAATATGCTCATAACGGTCTTTCACAACTTATTTTTTCGATCTGTCAGCTCTTACACTCTCGTGGGTATGAGTTATATCAACCAGTGTAAAAATTTTGGGAAGTTTATCTCCTAATGGTTAAGCTCCCCTTAGGGAAGTATAAGTATATAAAGGGTTGACCGCAACAAGGGTTATAATTGAATTAGACGCCTGACTTATTGCATTAGAATTGAAAACTTGCAACAAGGGGGACATAGGACCTTCACCTCGTGCAAAATTACAAGAATCTTCGTAGAGGACATCCTGAATCTCCTATTTCTCTTGAACTGCTTCACGAACTATCTAAAAAGAAAACAAAGTACATTAAAACTGACTTTTTAAAGGAAATAACTAAGAGAAGTGTAAAGGATTGCACACGATATATGTCGCATTTATGCTCCTATTAGACACGTACCCTTGCTTAAACTACCATACTACAGTCTATATGTCACAAACTCGCTCTCATATGAAATTTTTTGAATAATAGCCGGTGGTGTGGTATCTTCCATATATAGTCTAAAATCGTAAATTTTAAACCCTAAATAATACAAAATGTAGAGATTTTGAATGAAAATTATTTTAAAAAGGCGCCATCTGACTGAAAAAAAAGGGCCCAATCCATCAAAAGAACGGGTTTTTATCACAAACTAAATAATAAATACATAGAAATCATAGAATAAAAACCTAGTTAATTACGATTCCACACTCTAAATGTAGAGAGAAAGAGGCTGGCGACCGTGTTCTTCTCTGCCTCCCAAGACAACTTCTCTCTCGTCATCACCAACCTAACCTCCGCCCTCAATCTCTCGTCATGAGTGGATGGTGATGAATGCCGAGACAACGGAGGGGATGCCGCCGTCACGCTCCTCGTTCTCTGAAATGGCGCGTCGAAAGGCAAAGCAAAACCAGTAGCAAGTAATCATGATAATTGAGTTCTATTTGTATTTTTAGTTATCTTTTGGCAATCAAATCCTACAGAATTTTGCTTTCTTCGCTTTAATGATTGAGCTTTGATTTTGTTTTGGTGCTGATTGCATTTTAGAGAAATGAAGAGCTGATATGACTGGAGGAATTCTTATTGAAGTAGCATGTTTAACATTGGCTATTGTTAAACTAACTTTGATCAAAGATAGATATATGCTTGATGCTTAATGCCAAGTTAACCCCATAAGATAAATTAGTTGGTGCAGTAGAAGTAACTATTGATTTGAATAGTTATTTCAACTGAAATGGTGAAAGATATAGTTTATTTCAACTTGAATGGTTAATTGAGTTCTATGTGATGATTGGATTTTTCTCTGTGTATTCGAGCATTTGAGAATCTTCCAAGGTTCCTCTTGGGGTGGAAGCATTCATGTAGATGGAGTAGGTAACAATATTTATGCTTTGCAGTTAGAATGAATATGACATTGTTTATTCCGGAACTTGTGACTTTAGTGATACAATTGGTCAAGGAATATGGAACAAAATGAAGCTTTTTGATGCAGAACAGTTCACTATCAGTGCTTTAGCTGGAATGATAACTGAGGTGATTGTTTCTTGCCCTATTCACCATGTAATTTGGTATGTTTTCTATTTAGTTAATCAATAGTTTTTCAATTTTGGGTGGAAAACTCAGTTAATGGGATAAGTTGGGATTTGGGATTAGACTGAGCAACTTGCCTTCTTGTTGTTGTGGTACTATGCAGGCTTGATGCAGAAGCTATATGGGCTGCAATGGATTCTGGTGAATCCTAGGTTTGTAGATGCAATGAAAGCTATCATTCTGGTGTGTCTTTTTGCATCTCTCCGACTCGCCACCCGTACCCAAGAAGACCACATTGAATGACCTCATCAATGACCTCCTTGGAAATCTTGATGCTCTAGCCATTTCCAAGGTAATCTAAAGAACCACTAATCTAATTGAGAATTTACAATACCAATTTGACTCCTTTCCATTATTTTGTAATTACTTGTTGGGAAATTTGGGATCGAACTACAATTTTGTTTAGATTAGATGTTGAAAAAATCTACTCTAATTTGTCTTTGTGGAACAAATGAGCTACGGATTATGAACAGAATTGGGGTTTCGGTGTGGAAGCAGGTGTAGGGAAATTATGCTTGCTCTTGCAATTCACAAAGAGGTTCAAGCTGTGCATAATCTCACCATTTTCATTATCGAGGGTCGACCAATCAAGTTTCAGATTTGGGACACTGTAAGTTGCATGTTATCTCTTGCTCTACTGTTGTGGTATTTTTGAAAACAAATTTCCATGGTGAAATTTTGATACTGCCTTAGTTATGGGGTACAAATGCCATATTTTTGCTGATGAGATTGACGCTTGGTGAATTACTGCTACTTTTTGTGTTCTCTTGGCCTCAAACCACCAGTCTCTTATCAATGACATTCTATCTCTTGGTTTCTGTTTGTTAGTGTGTCCTGATTTTGTTGTGGATTCATGTAATTTGGGCATATTGGTTGATAATGAAGGACTAGTTTTCTCCTTCTCTCTTTCTTTACAACCTCTGTTATATTCTTTTCTCTTTTCTGTTGTATTGTGTGTGTGTGTATTTGGTGTGCTGGTTTTGTCTTGGATTGCATCTTATTTGGACGCTGATTGAATTTTGCAGGTTTCTATATTATCGATGACATTCTATCTCTTGTTTTATCCCCACCTAATGGACAAGTTGAATAAGATGGAAGACTCAAGGTGGGTCTAATCTAGAGGCACAGTGGACGATGGGATCCTAATCATAGTGGAGCAGTCTAGTCATGGAGGAAGATTTGAAGCAGGAAGAAGATGAATGACATGGTAGATGTAGTGGCTAGTAGCAGTATTTTTCAAGAACCATTTAGATAGTTACCCTTTTTGTATAAGAAATTATATGTATAAGATCCGCCATGCATATAGTTTATGAACCTATGCATTTTATAGTGTAAAGCATATTTTTTGTGCTTCAAGTTTCTATTCAATTTCGTATCCAAATTAGCTAATAGATATCAATTTTAACTTTGGGTTATGGCCAATATCATTTGTCAATCCAAAGTTGTTGTAAAAAATTTAAATTTATCGCTTAATTGAAAATGTGACGATTTTGGGTTGTCGCAACTGGCGATAACCGGTTGTTGCTTAATGTGTTTTACTGAATGTAAAAAGCAATGAAATTACACAGTTGTCTCTTTTTCAATTTGTGATACAATTGGTTCCTTGACGAAATTATATGAGACAAACAAGGAGTTTGGATATAATTTTCTACAACAAATGCATATGTGTCACATATTAATATATGCAACGAAAACCTCACAGTTATTTTTTGCAACAAAAATAAATCTCACATATACATTTTTGGTCAAACATATAAGCCTTGTAGACGGAATATGCAATGTAAACGAAGCCTCGTATATTAGAAATTGTAACAAACATGAAGTCTCGCATATGGCATTCTATAACACACTTATGTATCTCGTAAGATGTCATATGTGAGGAATGAATTGCGACGCTTATCGAAAATGCGACAAACATACAACCCCCACAAATGGAATATGCGACATAAACGAAGCCTTGTATATTAAAAATAGTAACAAATATAAAGTCTCGCATATAATTTTTGGTAACATACTTGTGTGTCTCATAATGTGTGATATGTGAGGAACCAATTGCGTTGCATATTGAAAAAGCGACAACCGTGTAATTTCGTCGCTTTTGACAATCAGTAAAACACCTAAGGCGACAACTGGTTGCGACAACCTAAAGTCGTCGCATTTTCAATTCAGCGAGAAATTTAAACTTTTTATGACAACATTGGGTTGTTGTCGATGACAATTTCTCTTGTAGTGAGGCAGAAACTTCCAGAAGCCAAACGATCGATTGTTTGGTCCCTAGCGATCGATCATTTCCTGCGATGACTTTTTTGGATAATTTGAATCAAAATCAAGACATATCTGAAGCTCACACACAAGATATTTCCCCTTCTACATCACCAACTGAAGATTCTGCTCAGAATGATCCACCTTAGGTACCTCTAAACTTTAATGAGTCTTCTGGGATAGACAGTGTTGAACCTAGGAAATCATAAGGGGTTACCAAGGGAATTCCTAAGAAACAATATGAACCAGATACCAAAGCCAAAACTAAATACCCTATAGCTAACTCTATGTCTAACCATAGGATTTCCGGGTCACATGCACTTGTTGTTGATCAATTGTCTACTGTATCTATTACCAGTAACGTGCAGGATGCATTGACGGATCCAAAATGGGCAAAGACGATGAATGAAGAATTGAAAGCTCTTCAGAAGAATGCAACATGGGAGCTAGCTAGTACCTATACCGGTTGGAAAGAAGACTATAGGATGTCGTTGGGTGTTTACTGTGAAGCATAATGCCAATGGAACTATTGATAGATACAAGGCGAGGTTGGTTGCTAAGGGATATACACAACGCTATGGGATTAATTATGAGGAGACTTTTGCACCTGTGGCAAAGATCAATACTGTCCGGATTTTAATCTCACTTGTAGCAAACAAAGATTGGCCTTTGCACCAGTTTGATGTGAAGAATGCGTTTCTTAATGGGAATTTAGAGGAAGAAGTGTACATGGATGTGCCCCTAGGTGTTAAGAATTACCCAAGTGAAGTTGGCAAGGTGTGTAAATTGAAGAAGTCTTTGTGTGGCCTGAAGCAGTCTCCAGGAGCTTGGTTTGGAAGATTTTCAAAGTCTATGAGTGTTACGCCCCGTATCTGATTTATCCTTTTACTGTGTTTAAGTGAATTACTATATGTTTTACCATTCGCGGTTAGAGCTATACCTTTTAGGGGGGGCTAGAAGTTGACTTTTTGTTCAGGTTAAAATTTGAGAAAATTTTCTTCACGGAAGTTGTAGGCGACGTTAAACCGAGTCTGTGGACGTGTGGTACGTAAAAATTGGAGTTCGTATGCGAAAGTCATGAGTATATTAAGATAGTTACTGTTCATGGTAATAAATATATATATATGGAAAATTACCACTGTAGGTTTCCATTTTCGGAAACCCACGGTAACTTTCTCTTTCCTCTCCCCCGATCTCTTCCTCCCTCATTTTCGCCGGTTTCTTCTTCCCCTCAATTCTCCGCCGTTCGGCCATCAACTGGTGGACAACCGGCCACCACAAGGTCGCCTCTTTCCCCTTTCCACGCGGGTGCCCTTGGATTTCAGCAATTTGGCCGGAAAACCCCAAATCGAAGCAAGGAAGTCCAAGGGGGCAGTTTGAGCTTTCAGGTGATTTTGCCGTTTCCGGCCATTTCCGACCATCAAATTGGGACAGTAGGGGTGCCTCAAGCCCGTGATCATTTCCCCTAAGGCCATTCACTTCAATTTACAGTGTGGAGGTCGAATCGACGATTGCAAATTCTAGGGTTCGGAAGTTTTTCTGGGTTTTCTTCACCGGCCAATTTCGAGTACTTTAAGGTAAAATTGGAATGTGTTGTAGTTGAAGAAATTGTTGGGTCTGTTGTGATGTTGCTGCTGCCAGAATTTGGTGGCCATCGAAGGTGGTGGTCGCCGGCGCGTGGGCCCCACGCGCGGCCACTGTGGGTGGCGCGTAGAGCTGCGTTTTAATTACTGTTTTGGCTCCATAAATCCTATAATGATTGTAAAATTTTATACATGAAGTTTGGTGGAAATTGGAGGAATTACAAATTGAGTATAAATGGTTAATTATCGATTTACGTGAATTCGATTGCCGAATTTCTTTCGAATTTACTCTAGAATTTATATATCGATGAATGAATATTATTGGAGAATTACGGATGGATTCGATGTGAATTGAGAAGTTGGATTTTGAAGGGGGACGTTTTGAATTTCAATTTCTAATTATCGTAAAGTTAATTTCCGTCCTGTAAATATATTTTTACGAGTGCTATTCGTACAGGACGAGAGGAGTCTCCATACGAGGAAAATACCGAGCGACGTCAGGATTGACCACATACTGTGAGTGGACCTTTATTTTTAAGAAACGATGCATGCATTTACTTTATCTAATTAATGCTTAATCAATTAACATGACGTTTATCGAGCATATGATATTAATTTCGGATTATCATATTTTTATTTGGTGAATGCTTCTAGCATTATTTCGAGTTATTATTTTCTATGCTCGATTTGGATAACATGGTTATTGGTTGTTTTTCAATAATACAATTTCCGAGGTGTTTTCCGGAATGATTTATATTCTCTTTCGTTGATTCTGAGATTTCTGAAAGAATTTTCGAAATGGGTTTTCGATAGAGTTATATTTCTTAATTATTTATCGACTTTCGGTTTTGGCATTGAGAATGCCTTGATGATGATTTTGGATTTGGTTTTATTTCAACTTACGGAGATTATGTTTTATTATTATTATTTCTCTCCTAATTATTTTGAACTTGAGATTATCTTGGCGTGTGGGACACGCCGTTGATTTATCTTGGCGTGTGGGACACGTCGTTGGAAATGCATTTGCGAGAGTTGGGGAAGTCTTATGTATTTATGGATTTATGTGGTTATTGGATTGCCCTTTTGCGATATGTACCTACATGTACATTTGCAAGCATAATTAGCTATAATGAGCTACGCTCATTGTACCGCCAGAAGTACCAACTCCCACCAAAGTAATGTCTTACGGATAGACAGCCAAGCGGGCTACGGCCTGAGCACAGGATGGTCCCCAGATCACCGCCGACGCGCCGCCACGCGCTGCGCCAAGACAGCGCCAGAAGCTACTGAAACTAAGAACTGAAGCATATCAGTCCCACATCGAAAACAAAGAGAAGATCAGACCCCTCCTCACCTATAAATAGGTCCTCTCTTCTCTCTTCATTATTACGCATTTACTACTCATTTATTGTTATGCTACCTATATGTATTGACTGACTTAGGCATCGGAGAAGTGAAGACCACCCAACGCGGTCTCCCTCTGACGCCCTGTCTTTCATTTGGCAGCCAGCGAAGATCACCGAGTATACAGAGTAGCGGTCCGCCCACCGGACCTGCGTTAAACGAAGGTTTGGCTACCGCCAGACTTTGAGCATTAACACCATACTTTGGGTGACTATTATCATTGCTAGCATTGATCTTCTGCCTTTGTGGCGAGGTGATGGGATCACCGAAGCCCGTCCGCCTTTGTGGCGCTGGTTACTATTTTTGTGACAGTAATGCTGAAGCCCAGTATCCTAATCGCTACACATAGTGGCGTGTGGGTATATAACGGGAGTACTTTAGCCTGGGAGGCTATCACCCGAGCCTGAGTGGCTTATTCGTATGGCTATCATCTTCCCCTACTCATTATATTATTTCTGGGCTAGAGGGGTCTAGTTCGATTCTTTTAACCAGCGGGGCTGGTCTTATTTTCTTGAGTAACAGAGTTTCAATCCTTTTTACTTGATGGTTGTGACTAGCGGGGCTAGTCGGTTTTCTTGGGTTGAATTAATAGTTGTTTTGTTTCTTTAACTTTTGCATGCATCGGGTTTTTAAAGGAATAAATGTGGGAAAGTATAAACTCTATTTCTTTCGTTTTACAAACATTTATTTTTGTCCACTCACGCTAACGTTTTTAAATACTTTCCCCCTGGGCCCTTTGGTTTCAAATGCCCAGATTACAGTTTTGCTGCTTGGCGTCTTGGAGTGAGCCATAGTGACCGCATCCGCTTTCGTCATCACATCCTGTAGGTTACCTGTTTAACCTACTGCACTATGTTAATTTATGTTTCTAGAATTGCTCTGATTACTATGGGAATTGTGACCCAAACTTGTAGTAAATATTATTTTGGGGCTTTTGACCTATCTTGGACAAATTGTTGTATCTGGATATTGGAGTGTTGTTAGACTTTAATTATTGGGAAAGTTTTGTGTTTGCTTTTCGTTTATGAGATAGATTGGATTTTGGGAGCAGGGTGGCTCCAGGAGTTTGTGATTGGTCTATTAGAAGTGAAAGTTACTCTCCACAGGTTTTGGGTTGTCCACTTTTAGGGGAGGTTATGCCGAAATTTTTGGTAAACCTTCTTTAAAAGTGGGTCCCGCAGGTCCACCTCGAATTTCAGGGTGAAATTTGGGGAGGGGTCTTGTCAATGAGAGCCTTTGGATATAGACAGAGCAATTCTGACCATACATTGTTTATCAAGCGCAAGAAAGGTAAGATTACACCTCTTATTGTGTATGCTGATGACATGATTGTTACAAGGAATGATCCGAAAAAGATGAATGAATTGCAAAAGTATCTGTCAAAGGAGTTTGAAATGAAGGATCTGGGGCAACTGAAGTATTTTTTAGGTATTGAAGTTGCGAGGTCTAAGAAGGGGATTTCACTGTCACAGAGGAAGTATGTTCTTGACTTACTTACTGAAACGAGGATGCTGGACTGCAGTCCAATCGAGACACCCATTGAGATCAATCACAGACTTGCTATTTATCCTGATCAAGTTCCAACTGATAAAGGGAGGTATCAATGTCTTGTAGGAAGGTTGATTTATCTTTCACATACTAGGCCTGATATTGCTTATGCTGTGAGTGTTGTTAGTCAGTTTATGCATTGTCCTAGTGAAGAGCATATGGATGCAGTTTTTCGGATTTTGAGGTACTTGAGGATGGCACCGGGTAAAGGGTTACTGTTTGAGAAAAAAGATGAATTGAAAGTTACTGGATACACAGATGCAGATTGGGTTGTGATAAAACTGAAAGGCATTCTACATCTGGGTACTTCACTTTTGTAGGAGGGAATCTTGTCACTTGGAATAGCAAAAAGCAGAAAGTCGTTGCCAGATCAAGTGCAGAAGCTGAATTTCGAGGTATGGCACATGGAGTCTGTGAAATATTCTGGATTCGTAATGTCCTGAAAGACCTACGTTATAAGCTTAAACGGCCTATGGATTTGCATTGTGATAATAAAGCTGCCATTGCGATTGCACATAATCCAGTTCAGCATGATAGAACAAAGCATGTGGAGGTTGACTGTTATTTTATTAAAGAAAATCTTGACAGAAAGGTTATTCGCTTTCCATTTGTAAACTCAGAGGAGCAATTAGTTGATGCTCTTAATAAAGGAGTGTCCAGGAAGATATTCGACAGCTCGGTTGACAAGTTGGGTATAATAGATATCTATGCACCAACTTGAGGGGGAGTGTAGAATCGCTGTAAATCTGTATATAATTAGGATTCTTATTTATTTAGGATATCCTGTGATTATAGGAATGACGGTTTCCTATTAGAGTTAGACTATTCCTTTGTACCTGTATATATACCCCCATTGTGGGATGAATAGAATTATCAAATTAAACCCTAAATTGAAGTATTCTTTTCTACTCCAAAAATATCACAACAAAAACCCATAAATCTATCTAAACTCTAATTCAGCTAGCATCAACTACTTGCTCAAAATTCCAATACAAAACCCATATCGATTCAACACCATTACAATACCAATCAAGTCAGGCAAGTAAGTAAAGCCTAAAAGGGTCAACGAATTAGAACCCAAAATAGAAAAGAACAAACCATCGAGTTGTAATAGAATGTCAAATTGAGCAGTACCTGAAGACTGAAGTGGTCGAGTTGAGGGTTTCAGCTGTTAGTGTTTGAGATTCAGCGGTAGCTATATCTTGTTTAATGCTGATCCAAGCTTGGACCTCTACTGAGGAGATCGTAGCACTTCCGCCACCTGTCAAGTAAAATACAGAGTGCGTCAGACCGCGGTCTTCTCTATCTGATGCCAAAGTCAGTCAATGTATTTATGTTGATAGAATAACGTTAGATAAGTAGTAAATGCGTAGTTAATGAGGAGAGAGGAGTGGACCTTTTATAGGTAGGGGAGAGACTGATCTCTTCCTTGTTTTCGATGTGGGACTGATGTGCTTTAGTAACCAGCTTCTGATGTTTTAGCAAGGTGACCTTGGCGCGGCGGGTGGCGGCGACTCAGCAGTGATCCTAGGCTGAGCCGGACTTCAGGTGATAGCCTTCTTGGTGGTGTTTCCGTAGGTTACACCCTTAATGGTTGTTGGTACAGCTGGCGGTAGTATGAGCGTACCTCATTATAGCTAATTATAGTTAGACAAATGCTTATGTAAGTACATCAGCAATGGCGTTGGAGTATTGAAAGAGAAATCCTTCAGGAAGTGACGAAATTTCTATAGAGGAATTGAGGAAGTGAGGTTGAGAAGAGGAATTGAGGCTTTCCTTCAAACTCGACTGAGTGAAGAGGAAGCGAGGTTGTGTGAAGTAAGGTTTTCAAAATCTAAGCGAGGGTTTTTTTTTTCCCCTTCTAACAGGGCTCAATGGGTTCCGTCATGCAGCCTGTTTCTGCCCATTAACTAACTGGTTGTTAACGGGTTGGCAGCCCATTAACACGTTAAGTTATCGGGGGTAAATAAATGAGTTTTTAGCGGGCGGTTCATGGCCTGAATTGCTAGGCCTACTGGGGGCCCCAGCCCCACTCATCCTAACTTGTGTCCGCCACTGGCATTAATGATTAGTTTTTTGAATAAATCATGTTTGTTTTATTACAGATGACTTCTACTTAGGTTAAGGTTAAAAGTTAATTTAACTTACTTTGGCTAGTTGATTACATCTCATATGATCTTCAACCTTTCTCTGACATTTCTATCCAAAAAGACAATGGTACAGTTCGTTAATTGGCAGTTTCAACAAATACAATTCGTGTCATTGCATGCGTGGTGTCCAAACCTGAAGTGTTTAATAGTCAACTATCTTGCATAGCAAGTTAAAATTGTTGAAGCTGGTTTCCCAGAATCTACACATGCGAATACAACAAAATCGAAAATTCTATTGTGCAGTGCGACTTGCGAGGCACTTGAATATAAAAAAACAAGAGAGAGCCATCATATTATAAATGAACATTCACATGATCAAATTATTTATACAACTTAGTATCAACATCACATGATAAGATCTATAACTTACCATAGGTCTCACATGAGATATATATAACTTACCACTCTATCTGGTCATAAATACCAGCTCAAAGGTAAAATGCACTTGAAGCATGTTAGACATTTAGGTGTGAGAATACACTTGAGACTCCTCATATACGACACTTACATTTAGGTGCACAATTTAATTGCCTTCAAGCCTTAGTCATCTCCCCAAAATCTTGTAGCATTCTTCTAGGACACTCCCTGATAATTGTAGCATCAATAACGTATCAAAAACGCACAAGAAATCCGTCCAAAGAAGCTTCTCGGCCAAACTGCGATGTTTTGACTAGGATTCAAATTCTGTCTCTGAAGCTTCTTTCTTGGACTAGGAACGACTTGTTCTTGCTATGTTTCTGGATGGTTCTCGACTTCTACATGTTCTATGACATCATATCTTCTATAGTGATGAATAACCTTCTGGTAAAACTCCAAGTAAGTCGTCTGAAAAAATATCCCAAAAAGCTTAGTGAAAAGTTGACAGTTTCTGCCTTCTTAAGAAGCCTATTTTGAGCTTGATTTGCTACTGCCTCATTGACGCTTCTGACAAATTCTTTAGCTCATGTTGAAGTGAAACATCTGATCTTCAAGGATTTCTAGTTCTTTAAGCAAAGGTGCAATTGGATCAAATCCGTAAACTCTTCCCAAAACTATTCCCAAAAAACTGATTCTGAAATTGCAGTTTTCTGTTTTACAGCAACTGTTTTGCACAACTATTTCTGTGGACTTCCTTTGTGATTTCTTGCCAAATGAGTGATCAAACTTAATCCTTTGCATCAGTATCTCATGATCCATGGCCCGAACTACCTAAAATGAACACAAAGTCAAATTGTCATTTTTAAAGGAAAGAGCTCAGAAAAGTGTAAAGGATTGCACATAATATTTGTCGCATTTTATGCCCCAGCATTGACACCTACTCCGACTGATTCCAGCATCAGCAATGTACCAGCTCCAACTGAAGCTAGAAAACTCCTCATGCCTTTGGAATACCAACTCTTGCTCTATCCATTGAAGCTGAAGGACTTGTGAAAATGAAGAACCAGTCAGCATCCTAGGATAATTTAGTGAAGCTAAAGAATCCGGATGGTTCAAAGTTGGCGAAACCAAGAGTAAAGTGCAAGTACTACCCCCAGACCTATGCATACATTTACAAAGCCAACGGGACAACATCAATGAGGACACATATGCTGTACAAATGCAAGAAGTGCCCAACTTATATCCCATCAAAAAGGCAGAAGTACCTTGCTTTCAATTCTGCTTCCTCAAGTGGTAATTTAGTTGCTTTAGCTTATGATCCCATGAATTGTAGAAGAGCATATGCTAGGATGATTGTTAGGAATGAATTGCCATTTAGTCATGTAGATGGGCAGAGATTTCAAGATTTTATGAAAATTGTTTAGCCAAAGTTCACAGTTCCTAGTCGTAGAACAAACTGTAGAGATATCTGGGATCTCTATTAGTTTGAGAAGGAGAAGATAAGAGAGTTTCTATCTAGGGGTAATCTGAGGGTTTCACTTACCATTAATACCTGAACTTCGATCCAGAATATCAACTATCTTGTACTCACTGCCCATTTCATAGATGAAGTCAAGAAGAGTCTCTTGCAACTTTACTTGAGTATGAACTTATTAATCCTATAGTTGCGCAAGCCTCAAATGATCTAATATAGCCTCGTGTTGATCATTTAGCTTCTGACCTTGATAAGGATTCACATACTGCATCAATGAATTTGTTTTTGAAGATTATACAGGAGAAAATGTGGTTGAGATAAAAAATGAAGTCGACAAATATTTGCTTGAAGCTGTTGAAG
Source organism: Rosa rugosa (assembly GCF_958449725.1). Classification (NCBI taxonomy): domain Eukaryota; kingdom Viridiplantae; phylum Streptophyta; class Magnoliopsida; order Rosales; family Rosaceae; genus Rosa; species Rosa rugosa. The sequence continues at coordinate 51,593,304 of NC_084824.1, forward strand.
ACCCTTCGAATAAAAATTTCAGAATTTTAGATTGGTGGAAGGAGAACCCTCCTACGTATCCAATTCTCTCCAAGATTGTAAAGGATGTCTTTTGCTATTCCAGCCTCAAAAGTGGCTTTAGAGGCTGCTTTCAGCTCAGGAAAGAGGGTTGTCGACCCATTTAGAACTTCTTCAACTCCTAGGATGGTTGATAGGCTGGTTTCCCTCAATGATTGGTTAGGGGGTAGAGTCTTTAATGAGTACAAAGAGCCTACTAAGTCGGAGCTGGAGCTTTATGGTGAGCTTGAAAAGCTTGAGTCAGGTAACTGCCCTTTCCTCCCAATTAGCTTCAATTTTTCTATTCACTTTATTATCTATGCGATTCAATCAATTTCGATGTTCAAAGTGTTCATTTTATTGTAAATTTGCTGTTTTTTTTTTGGTTAGAATCCTTTGTAACTCAAGTGGATCCCAATGAACAGTGAAGGACGACTGTGCTGCTATAGAAGGACTGCAGTTTTGCTACTGTGTTTGCATAACTGCATTTTCTGTTTCTATCAACATTTGAACAATCTTTTAAGTCTGCACTTTGAACACTTTAATCTAGTTTATTTGGGTCTATAATGACTCTTGAAGTTTGGATGTTTTAAGTTTCTGTATTCTGGACAATTTCTGCATTTAGGCTGCACTTTGAAGTTTGAACTCTGAACGTACTATCTTTCAAGTTTCTGCACTTTGAAGTTTGAACATATTGTTTTTAACTTTTCATTATTTGTTTGATTATAGGCAGGTTTGGAACTTTCAATATTTGAATGTTTGCTGCAATACTTGTTTTCTGCAAGACTTGTGATTTTTAGTTTTGTTTACTGCTTTTTATTGCTTGACAGGTTTGAGACCCCTCCGATTTGCTGCAAAACTTGCTGCAAATTGGTTGTTGAACGATTTCTGAACAAAAATGGGCCAATTGTTCCTTACAATTAAAAATGGGCCAAAAGTGTCTTAAAAAAGCCCAAATTGAACCGAACTTGCACCAATCGGAACTCAAAATTCGGGTAACCCAAATTTTTCAGCCCAACTCATTTAGAAATAGTTTTCGGCTTAGATTTTAGCCGAACCGATGAATATGGGTTGAACATGGGATAAACCCAAAACTGAGCTGGGCCGACCCGTGCCTAGCCTTAAGATTTTTGAATGATAAGATGATCTTTTTTTTTTTTTTTTTCCAGGAATTACATGACATAATTTGGCAAATAGGTGACATGTGTAGGTAACATAGCATGAAAATAAAGATTGCCTCAATGATTGGTTAGGGGGTGGAGTCTTTAATGAGTACAAAGAGCCTACTAAGTCGGAGCTGGAGCTTTATGGTAAGCTTGAAAAGCTTGAGTCAGGTAACTGCCCTTTCCATCCAGTCACGTTTCCTTGCTGAGGGGTGCTGTGGAAATTGAAAATCTCGGTGTGACCGAAACTTGAGCCCCGTGTTTTCCTTTAGGGCTGTAAATCTTTCAGTCCTCCACCGTGGATCGTGAGAATCCGGGCATATACGTCGATGGTTCCTACCTCTTTGGTAGGCAGATTCCGCTGGAATTTACCTTTCTGAATGAGAGACTCAATCGTATTTTTTAGAGCCATGCAAAGGTTGGTATTGTGCCTGGCATCTTCGTGATATGTACAGAATCTACCAGTATCCTATTGTGTAAGCTTGCTCTTTGGGAACTTGCGGGGCGGTGGTCCAGGTATTTCATCTCTGTTTTCATTCCAGATAGTCTCGTATAAGGCGGTGAGGAGAGTGAATACCTCATATCTGGGTGGGGGTGGTGTTTTGGAATACTGTTGTGGCCTCTCTTCGCGATGTGATTGAGTACCAGAATAGTCACTAGATGTGGATGAGGACTCTTTGCCCCTCTTGCTGGCAGAGTAGGGTGATCGTCCGCCATCCTGGATCTACTCCCGCTTCCTAGGCTCGTCCCTGACCACCGGGGTCGAGTTGGTGGTTCATTTTCTTTCATGTTTGATGTTATCCCCGTATGTTTCAAACTCAGCCTGGGCGTGTGTGCCTGATAGCTGTAGCCATTAGCTCATCGTAGCTAGCTGGTGGATGATGGTTAATCCCATAGAGGAAGTCTCCAGGTCTCAGACCCCTTCTGAAAGCCAATTCCGCCAACTCCTTGTTTAGATCCTGGCACTTTGCGGTAGCCGCCTGCCATCTGTTGACGAAAGATTTCAATGTCTCGTTCTCCCCTTGTTGTACCTTCAGTAGTCATGTTGGGGTGTTTATTCCATTGGTACGTAAAATGAAACGGGCCACGAATTTGTCTGCGAGTTCCTTGAAATTCCTTACAGAACTAGCTGGTAGTTTGTAGAACCAACTCAGAGCCTCGCCGGACAATGTCTCCTGGAACATGTTGCAACATACATCATCCGTGTATCCCTTGGCACTGGTCTGTGGCGGAAGGCTTGCAAATGTTGATATGGGTCCCCGACTCCTGTGTAATCAATATTGAGCGGCTTGGAAGCATTTGAACGTACTGCGCCTCTGACTTCTTGGGTGAAAGGTCCCGGACGGTCCTCGAAAGTCGTCAGAGGGTCTGGGGCGACTGGTGGGTTCTTTAGTCCTAGCGGGTCCAAGGATCCCAGGGCGTGCGTTTCAATCCCGGCGTTCTGTGCCTCCAGCGCCGAAGTGCCCGGAGTGAATATTAATGCTCGGGGCAACATTCCTGCCCGCGCCTATCGCATCTTCCGGCTCTACAATGAATACGAGCCCCTATTTGGCGCACCAATGTTTCTGGTGGATTTCTCCGGGTACGTCACACAGAATGCTATACCGCTGGGTGTACCGATCTAACTCCGAATCCCTGTACCAACAGCACACAACGTTAGAGGAATAAACCGTACCAGACGGTTTATACCTCTCCGATGCTTGAGTGAGGTTCTTGATATATATTGACAGAGTAATAGTAAGGGAAATAAGTTATTACCTTCACCGTTGGTGGTTGTGTTGATATTTTATACTTGAGCATGGGAAACTGGGAAAGGAGTTTCCCATTTCTTAGATGTGGGACGCAGCTTGTCCCCTTGTAGTTATATTAGTTTCTGGTGTGTGTTTGGATAGGCTATGCTGGATGAGTCCGAGGCCCTTGGCACCTAAGGTGCCGCCCCTGACGAGCACCATCATGGTAGGTTGTGAACCCGACCCATGGTATGGCACTTGGGTGCCCCTACGGGCCTCACCAGATAGTGCCAAAACCTTGTGCAGATGCAATATCTATCAGTATGTGCAATGATTTCTATAGCTTTATGATACTTGATTTTTTTCTATGTTTATTGGATGAATCTTGGTTTTCTGGTTTCTCATTGATGATTCTTGTATATGTTTTCTATGGAGGCCTACGTAGAAGCATGATCAAGGGTCTATTGTTTTAAGCATGTAGATGACCACCTAATAAATGCATGTTTAATAAGAAACAACCAAGTGTACATACTGACAATAGTTCGACTGCCACAAGGTATAGATAACCGCTAACAGGCCCCGTACAGACACCCAAGTACCACATCATGGGCCGGGTTCTCCGCCCACCGTGATGAGGTCCATGACGAGCCACGCCTCTGATAACAAGGGCCTCGCTCCCGCTCGGTACAACTCACCAACGATTGCGCCAGAGCTTCCTTAAGCTGCAAAGAGGCACAACCAATCCCACATCGAAGACATGGGAAGTATTTTTCCCATACTGAGATATATATATATATATATATATATATATATCAGAGTCAACCACCTTTAAGAGGGTAATAACTTCTTTCCCTTACTATTACCCAGTGAATATATATAAAGAACCTCACTTAGGCATCGGAGAGGTATAAACCGTCCGGTACGGTTTATTCCTCTAATGTTGTGTACTGTTCGTACAGGGATCCAGAGTTAGATTGATACCCCCAGTGGTATAGCATTCTGTGTGACGTACCCAGAGAAATCCACCAAAAACATTGGCGCGCCAGATAAGGGACTGTAATCATGGTAGAGTTGGAAGACACGGCAGGCGCGGGCAGAAATGTTGCATGGGCATTAGTATTCACTCCCAGCACTTCGACGCTGGAGGCACCGAACACCGGGATTGAAACGCACGGCCTAGGATCCTTGGACCCACAAGGAGTGAACCCACCAGTGGCCCCGGACCCTCTGGCCCCGATTTCAGAGCTGGAGGCCATGTGAGCGGAGATCGCAGCCTTCCGTGAGAAAAGCAGGATCGACCGGGAACAACAGAGAATCGATAGAGGGACTAACCTCCTCTTGCAACAGAGGTTACAAGAGTTGGAAGACGAGAACACCGCACTCACTCGGGCGTTGGACCGACGGCACCAGCATAACGAAGCTCTCACTCAAGCTCTCACTAGAGCTTCGCAGATAACGGCAACAGAGATAGCAACTACCCCGGTAACCACGGTTATAGGTGCGACCAGTACCGAGCCCTCCACGGCCAGCGGTGTCGGGCAGAGGTCATCCACATACCTGTTGATCTATACCCGGAAAGCCTGAGGCATGCACCACCCCCGCCTCTACCCAGGCCGCCGCAAATTGAGCCACGGGTAACCGATCCAAATACAGCACTGCTCATGTAGATGAGAAACTCTCTAGGTGCCCTCCAAGCAAGGGTGGAGGCAACAGAGAACCGCGACACGTGGTGTCCTCTGACTACTTTCGAGGACCGTCCGGGACCTTTCATCTAGGAGGTCAGAGGCGCAGTACGTTCAAATGCTTCAAAACCGCTTAAGATTGATTACACAGGGATTGGGTACCCATATCAACATTTGCAAGCCTTCCGCTCGCAGACAAGTGCCAAGGGATACACGGATGAGGTTTGTTGCAACATGTTCCAGGAAACGTTCTCCAATGAGGCTATGAGTTGGTTCTATGAACTACCAGCTAGTTCTGTAGCAAATTTCAAGGAGCTCGCAGACAAATTCGTGGCCTATTTCATTCTACGTACCGATGGAATAAATACCCCAACAGGATTACTGAAGGTACAGCAAGGAGAGAACGAAACGTTGAAATCTTTCATCAACAGATGGCAAGCGGCTACCGCCAAGTGTCGAGATCTAAACAAGGAGTTGGCAGAATTGGCTTTTAGGAGGAGTCTAAAGCCTAGAGACTTCCTCTATAGGATTAACCATCATCCCCCAGCTAGCTACGATGAGCTAATGGCTACGGCTATCAGGCACGCCCAAGCTGAGTTTGAAACATACGGGGATAGCATCAAACATGAAAGGAAAAGAATCGCCAACCCGACCCCTGTGGTTAAGGACGAGCCTAGAAAGCGGGAGTGGATCCAGGATAGGGGATGATCACCTTACTCTGCCAGCAAGAAGGGCAAAGAGTCACCCAGATCTAGTGACTATTCGGGTACTCAATCCTATTGGGAAGAAAGGCCACAACAGTATCTGAAATTACCACCCCCACCCAAGTACGAAGTGTTCACTCTCCTCACCGCCTCATACGAAACTATCTGGAACGAGAACAGAGATAAAGTACCCGGAACACCTCCCCGTAAATTCCCAAAGAGCAAGCTTGCACAATAGGATACCGGCAGATTCTGTACATATCACGAAGATGCCGGGCACAATACTAACCTTTGCATGGCTCTAAAAAATACGATCGAGTCGCTCGTTCAGAAAGGCAAACTTCAGTGGTATCTGCCCGCCAAAGAGGTAGGAGCCATCGACATATATGGTCGGATTCTCACGATTCATGGTGGAGGGCGAAAGGATTTACCGCCCCAAAGGAAGAAAAGAGGCTCCAGTTTCGGCCATCCTGAGGTTTTCAATTTCCACAGCACCCCTCGACAAGGAAACGTGACTGGATGGAGGTCCATCACTTTTCTAGAGGAGGAGGAAGCGAACCTCAAAATACCTCATGATGACCCCTTCCTCATCACTCTCCAAATGGACCACTACATTACTTTCCGGGTACTCGTCGATACCGGGGCCTCTGCTAATGTACTGTTTCGTGATGCATACAAGGCCCTGAATCGGGGACATTAATCCAAGTTATCACAGGACAATGAGCCCCTGATCAGTTTTTCCGGGGATATCGTTCAGCCACTAGGATCTGTTTACCTATCGATCATAGTGGGGCAAAGTCCAAACTGCTCGACCATCAAAACAGAGTTCATCGTGGTCGATTGTGTCTCATCCTACAACGTGATCTTGGGGCGATCGACACTCTGGCACCTGAAGACGTTTGTAGCTGGCCATATGCTCATGATGAAGATTCCAACTCCGGTGGGAGTAGCGACGATCCAGGGTGATCAGGCTGCAGTTAAGGCATTGCTATTCTTTGACGGTATCCCGGGGAAAGGGAAAATCAGAGATGTTACCCGTAATTACCGATCCCTCCCCCACGGACTGGTATGAGGATACCAGAGATGACACAGACTCTGACGAAGAACAGTCCGGTGTCGTTGATGACATTGAAGAGGTTGTACTGTCCGATGAGTTCCTAGACAGAACAGTCAAGATCGGTACCAAGTTAACTCCATCAGTCAGGGAGAGTTTAATCTCATTTCTGCATGCCAATGCATCAGCCTTTGCTTGGTCGTATGAAGACATGCCTGGGATCCCGACTGATATAGCCATGCACAACCTCAGCATTGTTCCTTTTTCGGACCCGGTAAAACAAAAGCGCAGATCCTTTAACCACGACAAGTACAGGGCTATCCAGGTGGAAGTGAAGAAACTTATGGCCATCAAATTTGTCAGGGAAGTCACGTACCCTCATTGGCTGGCCAATGTGGTAATGGTCCCCAAGAAGACGGCGGGATCCTGGCATATGTGTGTGGATTACACCAATCTCAACCGGGCATGCCCCAATGACAGCTTCCCGTTCTCAAGAATTGACCAACTCATTGACTCCACAGCTGGGTACCGGCTTCTCAGCTTCATGGACGCATTCAGCGGGTACAATCAAATAAGGATGAATCTCGCAAACGAGGAACACACCGCTTTCACTACCGACAAGGGTCTCTATTGTTACCAAGTCATGCCTTTTGGACTGAAGAACGCGGGGGTCACTTAAGACTCGTCAACTCAATGTTTGCAGACGTCATCGGTACCATCATGGAAGTCTACGTGGACGATATGCTGGTTAAAAGCCTAACGGTCGATGATCACGTGGCGAACCTGGAAATTGTTTTCACCATAATCTTACGAAACGGTATGCGGCTGAACCCACAGAAGTGCATCTTTGGGGTTGAGATTGGGAAATTCCTAGGTTACATCATCAGCCATTGGGGGATAGAGGCAAACCCTGAGAAGGTATAGGCCATCTTGGACATGACCTCACCCACCTTCCGAAACAAGGTTCAGTCTCTTACCAGAAAGGTGGCCGCCCTTTCAAGATTCGTGTCAAGACAAATGCACACATTTCTTCAAATTACTGAAGACCCAACATATAGAAAAAATCAACTGGACTGCTGAACATGAGGCAGCATTTCTTGGCATAAAGGCATATTTGTCTGCAGTACCGTTGCTATCAAAACTCATTCCCGGTGAGATGTTGTACATATATCTAGCCGCATCCACAACCGCTGTTAGCTCGGTGCTAATTAGGCGGGACTCTGACTGCAAGTACTCGGTGTACTACGCCGGCAAAGGTTATACAGGTGCAGAGTCGCGATACCTGGACATAGAGAAGTTGGCGCTGGCCCTCCTCGTATCCGCTAGGAAGCTCCGACACTACTTCCAAGCACATTCAATTACTGTTTTCACTAACCACCCATTGAGACAGGTACTTCAGAAGCCAAAAACCTCGGGAAGACTCATCAAGTGGGCCATTGAATTGGGAGAATTCGACATCCACTACAAGCCCCGGACGGCTATAAAAGGCCAGGCAACGGCAGATTTCATCTCAGAGCTCATCCCTTCTAGGGATCTGTCTATGGAAACAGTCGAACCACCGGCCCAGCACCCACAACCACCAAACACTTGGCAGTTATATGTTGACAGAGCATCCAACATGAAGACAAGTGGGGCCAACATTTTGTTAATCAGCCCAGATGACCAAGTACGCCTTGAAATTTGCCTTCAAAGCATCCAACAATGCTGCAGAATATGAGGCCCTCATTGCAGGTCTACAGGTCGCTCGGGAGCTAGGCGTCCAGCACCTTCACATTTTCAGCGACTCCCAGTTGGTCGTAAACCAGGTCAACGGGGACTTCGAGGCTAAGGAGCCTCAAATGTCATCTTACCAAGCTCTCGCCAAGGCATTGATACAACGATTTACCTCGTTCACGATTACTCAGATCCCGAGGGCAAGGAATAACAAGGCAAACGCCCTGGCTAAGCTTGCAACAACTTTTCCAAGTGCCGCATACGGGGCCACGAAGGTGGAATTATTGGACAAGCCTAGCACTTATAGGACGATATCTGAAATTCGTCATTGACAACACCGCCTCCTGGATGGATCCGATACTCAAATACATGGTCGATGGCTTAGCCCCAGAGGACAAGGTCGAGGCAAGAAGGTTACAACTAAGGTCATCCAGGTACACAATTATGAATGGCAAGCTCTACAGAATGGGCCATAGCTTCCCCAACCTTAAGTGCATCACACCAGAAGAAGGTCACAGTATAATGACGGACATCCACCGGGGCGTCTGCTGTAACCACGTTGGGGCCCGGTCTCTCGCACATAAGGCTCTGAGAGCCGGATATTTTTGGCCAACCATGTCGGCGTTAGCTGAAACAATTTCTAGTTCTTGTCATAAATGTCAAATGTACGCAAACATCCCATGGGCACTATTGCTCTATCCATCCTCCTTGCACCTTGGCCTTTCTGCCAGTGGGGCCTGGACCTAATCGGTAAGCTCCCTACAGCGGTAGGACAATTCAAGTACGCCATTATAGCGGTTGACTATCAAACAAAGTGGGTAGAGGCAGAACCTCTCGTGGTCATCACTACAGAGAAAGTGAAGAATTTTTTATGGAAGAATATTTACTGTAGATTCGGAGTCCCGGATACCATAGTCACGGACAACAGGGCCCAATTTGACAACAATGAGTTAAGGGCTTACATCGAGAACATGGGCACTAAGATCCTGTACGCCTCCCCAGCACATCCACAAACCAATGGCCAGGTTGAAGCTGTCAACAAAATAATCAAGAAGATACTCAAAAAGAAGCTCAAAGATGCTAAGGGCCTTTGGGCTTCCAAACTCTCGGAAGTATTGTGGGCTATCAGAAATACCGCAACCGAGGCTACCGGAGAAACTCCCTTCTGTTAACGTTAGTGATCCGGGGGATCCCTAGTTAGATTTAGAGAGAGAGAGAGAGAGAGTGACACGAGATGTATAGTGGTTCGTCTCCCGCCTTAGCGAGAAACTACGTCCACTTGAATGTTACACTAGTGTGTTAAGCCTTGCGGCCCAAAGGGGATTACAAAAGATGTAATGGGATGTTGAGTAAGTGGGAAGGAGGCTCCCTCATTTACATTTTCTTAGATGTGGGATGACTAAAATCACTATTCTAGTCTAGAAAGCATGTTTGTGAAGGCAACTTTGCAAGGCCGGAAAGGTGGCTTCCCGGCGACGGATTTGCGACTTCCGGATACCATAGCGTAGCTTGAATATAGGGCTATAAGATGCAAGTAGCGGTTGGGCCTCAACATGGCTTTGTGGGTGTCCCAAAGAGGGTGTTACTTATGCTTGGTGACATAGCAATTTAGTCATGCTAGTAGAGGTATCTACAAGTCCCCGAAGTCCCCAAGTAAGAGGAGCTTCTTGGTTGGGGAGTTATACACATGATGTCACCAAGCATAAGTAACCGGGCGGTATGGAGCCCCTAAGTCCCCGAACTCCATAAGCAAGAAGGGACTCGTTAACCTGCACAACGTAGAATGCTCGTTGTATTGGGCAACAAATGTGAGTTGCATTGATATGTGTTTGCATATATAAACGTATGGGGTGTGTGATACATGTTGATGCATACACGCGAATGGTGCCGAGTATGATCAATTATGATGTACAAACTCGAGAACGCGTATGGTCGTGTGAGCATATGGATTGCATATGATAAGTGTAAGTGCCATGAGCGGTGCGAAGGTAAGCGTTTGTAATTCGTGAATGATGAATACGTGAACGCTTGTATTTGTTTGGTTGTCGCTCGTATTAATGGAACGCGAAAAGAATTCGATTTGTCGCAATCGGTAAACGACAAATGGTAGAAAAATTCCATGTTCCATTAACGTGTGGTGTGTCGAGTAGACATGAATGTGAAGCTTGGGAATGCTGGGAAGGCGTGAGCGGGAAGCTCGAGGACTGCTGGGAAGGCATGAGCGGGAAGCTCAATGGTTACCGAGAAGGCATGAGCGGAAGCTCCAGGGTTGTCGGGAAGGCATGAGCGGAAGCTCCAGGGTTGTCGGGAAGGCATGAGCGGAAGCTCGTGGGTTGCCGGGAAGGCAAGAGTGGAAGCTCAAGGTTTGCCGGGAAGGCATGAGCGGAAGCTCGTGGATTGCCGGGAAGGCAAGAACGAAAGCTCAAGGGTTGCCGGGAAGGCATGAGCGGAAGCTCGTGGGTTGCCGGGAAGGCATGAGCGGAAGCTCATGGGTTGCAGGGAAGGCAAGAGCGGAAGCTCAAGGGTGCCGGGAAGGCATGAGCGGTAAGCTCAATGGTGCCGGGAAGGCATGAGCGGGAACTCAAGGGTTGCCGGGAAGGCATGAGCAGAAGCTCAAGGGTGCCGGGAAGGCATGAGCGGTAAGCTCGTGAGCGGGAGCTCGGGGGTGCCGCGAAGGCGTGAGCGGAAGCTCGGGGGTGCCGCGAAGGAGTGAGCGGAAGCTCGGGGTTTCCGTTAAGGCATGAGCGGTAAGCTCGTGAGCGGGAAGCTCGGGGGTGCCGCGAAGGCGTGAGCGGAAGCTCGGGGGTGACGCGAAGGCGTGAGCGGAAGCTCGGGGTTGCCGCGAAGGCGTGAGAGGAAGCTCGGGGGTGCCGTGAAGGCGTGAGCGAAAGCTCGGGGTGCCGCTGAGGCACGAGCGCGAAAAGCTCGGCGGTGCCGCTGAGGCACGAGAGAGAAAAACTCGGCGGTGCCGCTGAGGCACAAGCGCGAAAGCTCGGCAGTTGCCGCTAAGGCGAGAGCGTGAAAGCTCGGCGGTGCCGCTAAGGCATTAACGGGTAGCTCAAGGTGATGCCCTGAGGCATGAGCGTGACCGTTGCTAATTATGCTGGGCTGTATGTACAAGTCCCCGAAGTCCCCAATCAAGGAGGGTGTTCTTGCGGGTTGATACCAAAGCGTAGCTTTGTGCCGTATATCAAGCATAATTAGTGCGAGTGCGTCGTCCATCTAGAATAGTTTGGAGAACGCTTTTGCCCTTTCGGGTGGGCCCCTGCTAGGCCCGCCAGGGAGTCCCCCACTCCCCGGCCACGATGGACCTCAGGATGGTCGGTGAATTGTTTGTTGAGGGGGAGCTGCACGGAGCAGAGGGTGTTGGGTAGCGAGCCCAATCTTTGGTACCCAAGCGTCGGGGTTAACTTCCGGATCAATGGCTGCCGTGGGCTGTGTTAACTAGTCCCTTTACTTTTTCTCGAAGGAGAAAATCTTGACTGCAATGCCGCGTAGCGGTCATTGTCATTATGAGGCGTTGCCTTACCGCTTGGCGGTTGGTCTGTATGAAAAATAATAAACACATAGAGCAAGTAATAATATTTTGTTCGAGTGTCCCATGTTTATTTAATTGAGTTGCAATTAAAATAGAAGCATGGCATATGTGTATAGCATGTACTTGTAATGTGGATGCTAATAACATTGTATTATTGTAAACTTGCTTAGAGATCATTTGAGATCGGTATACGAAGCATGGCATATCTAGCATGTGAGGTCTAGAAAGTGTTGCCAAATCTACGACATGTTGTTGGCATGCTCAAAAGTTTATGGAAGCATGTAAAAGCATATCAAGTGTGATATATTGTAGTCATGCTTAGAAGTAGTAAAAGCATGTGATTGGCATGGCATTAGCTCAATTTGAAAGAGCGTAAAAGATAAGATATAGTGACTTATCTTATGCCGATTTGGAGGCTAGCGGAGTTAGCCGAGCATGACGGTCCATTGCTTGGCGGATAAAGTATTCCGATAATGTCCGTCAACTCGTAGTTGCGCTTGAATGCTTGATAGAAATAGTTGAATTTCCTTGCAAAAATGGATGATTAGTATGCAGATTTGTAAAATCGACACCAATAATTTGTATGTGTGTTTTGCACATGTACTTTGATAAAATTTTGAGCGAAGTGAATATGCAAAACTGTAGTTGGCAACAAATGGCATTTAATTATGTGCTCTAATATGCATTTCAATTTTTGCAATTAAATGTGCAAAGAAGCATGCTCAATATGCCACTGCGTATATACTAGACGCTGGATCCTATACATAGAGTTATGTATAAATAAATCACTTTGAAAGTAGATTGGGTATAAACAAGTATAATTGAAATTAAACTAATGAACGCTGGAGGACATGCGTAAATAAGTCCACCGAGAAATCAATTTGTTTATGCCTTTCAAGGTCAAGAAGCCAAGGTATACAATTTGTACTGACACTTAGCCGCCCAACAAATGCACAGTTGACGCTGACAACCAACTCACATGCAGGCACGTGAATAACTTAAACAAAAAGCATGTGCATACCAAGGCACAGTTCTGTGTGCAGTACGTGTGTACAGAAGACAAGCACAAAAGATATGTGGCTTTGAATTGTTAATCATGTTTGTGTTAAGCTAGTTGACTTGTGTGAAGGCATAGGCACGTGTGTACCAAATAAAGAGATAGACTTATCTTGATGGGTGGCTTTGCTGCACATGAAACCAGTGAAGAGACCTGGTCTCAAATCGAAAAGATTGAAAGCGGACGCTCGGGGGAAGAACATGGAGATGAGCCCACGTTGGTGTTTGAATGTCCAGAGTTGATGATCGATCAAAAAATGAAAACAGTGGCTGACGGAGACTAGCGGGAGAAGCGCCGCTGATGGTGCTCTAGCGGTTGCGGAAGTTTGTCCAGCTGAACTCTGGCCAGCGGAGCTGCCACCTGGTGGTAGAGCTAGACAGTGATAGCTCGGCGGTGATAGGCTATCCAGCGGTGTTGCCTAGCGGAGGCAGCTCAGCGGTGGTGCTCAGAGGCCAGTGGCGGAGGTTGACGGTGCCCTAGTCGGCTGGAGAGCTTTGGCCAGCGGTGTGCAGTCCAGCGGTGTTCTCTGCCAGCGGTGCTTGACTAGCGTTGTCCTTAGTCAGCGGAGCTTGTTCGTGGAGGGTGCCAGCGGGAGTTGCTCAGCGGTGACCCAAGTTCGCCGGAGACTCAAAGGGAGGCGGAGACAGCAAGCCTGGAGCTCGGCGGAGGCTCAGAGTGCGGCGGAGACGTCGAGTTAAGCGGAGGCTCTGAGGTCAGCGGATCCTTGGAGCTCAGTGGAAGCCTTGCCGGAGGAGTTTCTCAGCGGAGCCTTGCCGGCGGAGGGCTGCTTAGCGGAGACAGTTTGCCTTTGATGGTTGGTAGCGGAGAAAGTTTTGAGGTTGCCGCTGACTGTTGCCGGTGGTTGTTGCCGGAGTTTAGCGGAAGAAACTTGGCGGTGATTGTTGCCGCCGATGATGATTGAAGAGTGGGTGTCCACAGTGGATCTCTGGGTGTCCAGACCTGGAGGTCAGCGGGGACGTAGAGCTCGACGGAGGCCCGAAGCTCGACGGAGGCCAGAAGCCCGGCGGAGGTGTGAAGCCCAGCGGAGGCAAGGTTCAGCGGAGGCAGCTAGCGGGGATTGGTTAGGATGCCTCGCTGGTGTGTTGGCTGTTGGGCTTGGTATGCGGGGGCCTGCTTTCTTGCTACCGCTGGAGGGGGCTGGCGGAGAAAACTTTGCCGGCGGTAGCCTTGGCTAGCTGTGGTGGCTGGCCTCTGATGGCAGCAAGCTGTGACCAGCGGAGGTGTGAAAATCCAGCGCAGCGCGCGCTGATGGTTGATTGAAAGAAAGCATGGGTGTGCAGAGAAGTTTTCTGGGTGTCCAGAGAAAATTTGGCCGCCAAATTTTTTTTTTTTTTTTTGAGTGCAGCGTTGACCATTATTTTACGGTTTTACCGCTGATGACCCGCCATGATGGGCGTTGACCAGTCCTGCGGCGTTGACTGGAGTTGACCAGCGTTGACCAGCCCAAAGTTGGCGTTGAACAGACTTGTTCGGCGTTGACTTGGCCGATGGCACAAGTTGCCGCGAAGAATATGTTAAGATGACTTAACTCAGTGGTAAGTGACGAAGTCCTTATGTTGGCTTCCCACAGACGGCACCAATGTTAACGTTAGTGATCCGGGGGATCCCTAGTTAGCTTTAGAGAGAGAGAGAGAGAGTGAGTGACACGAGATGTATAGTGGTTCGTCTCCCGCCTTAGCGGGAAACTACGTCCACTTGAATGTTACACTAGTGTGTTAAGCCTTGCTGCCCAAAGGGGATTACAAAAGATGTAATGGGATGTTGAGTAAGTGGGAAGGAGTCTCCTTTTATAGGGGAAGGAGGCTCCCTCATTTACATTTTCTTAGATGTGGGATGACTAAAATCACTATTCTAGTCTAGAAAGCATGTTTGTGAAGGCAACTTTGCAAGGCCGGAAAGGTGGCTTCCCGGCGACGGATTTGCGACTTCCGGATACTGTAGCGTAGCTTGAACATAGGGCTACAAGATGCAAGTAGCGGTTGGGCCTCACCATGGTTTTGTGGGTGTCCCAAAGAGGGTGTTACTTATGCTTGGTGACATAGCAATTTAGTCATGCTAGTAGAGGTATCTACACCTTCTGTATGGCTTTTGGAACAGAAGCAGTTCTCCCCATCGAGTCGCAAATCCAAAGTGGAAGGATCGAGTACTTCGATGCGGGTACCAACACAGAAGGCCTTCAGCTCGATCCCGATTTACTAGAGGAACGAAGGGATGTAGCACACATGCATAATCTCACAAACAAGAGGAGAATAGTCCGCTACTATGATGCCAAGGTACAGTCCCGGACGCTAAAGTTGGGGGACTGGGTCATGAAACAAGTTTACCCGGAGCCCCGGGGACTGGATCCTTCATGGACGGGTCCTTTTGAAATCGTTGAGAAGGTAGGACCGGCAACCTTTTACATCCGGGACATGGACGGAGTAATTTCCCGGCATCCATGGAACACACAACGTCTCTGTTACTATTACAAGTAGCTCCCGAAGCATCTTGCCTTAGCTTTTGATCATCCAGCTATGGCAAGCTACCCAGTGGGTACTTATTTTGTACTAGCCACCACATGGTACTTGAATGGAAAAATGAATTATTCAGACCATTTCTTGCATTTTACCTTAGTTACCTGGCTTCCCGGATAATTAGCTATATTGTCAGTTACTCTATTCCGGTAATAAGTAATGGAGGCATAAACGCATGGTGTACATACATGTACATTTACAAGCATAATTAGCTATAATGGGCTACGCTCATTGTACCGCCAGAGGTACTGATTCCCGCCAAAGGAATAACCTACGGATACACAGCCAGGCGAGCTACAGCATGAGTCTCGGATCACCGCCGACGCGCCGCCACGCGCCGTGCCAAGATAGCATCAGAAGCTCCTGAAGCTGGGGACTAAAGCACATCAGTCCCACATCGAAAACAAGGAGAAGATCAGCCTCCTCCTCACCTATAAAAGGTTCTCTCCTCTCTCCTCATTAATTACGCATTTACTACTCATTTATTGTTATGCTGTCTATATGCATTGACTGACTTAGGCATCGGATAAGTGAAGACCGCCCAACGCGGTCTCCCTTTGACGCCCTGTCTTTCGTTTGACAACTAGCGAAGATCACCAAAATCCACAGAGTAGCGGTCCGCCCATCGGACCCGCGTTAAACGAAGGTTTGGCTACCGCCGAACTTTGAGCATTAACACATGGACAAGGCATAAAATACAAGAAATTTTAATTCCTTTTAAAATTCCCATTCAAGTTACAAAAAAATTTAGTCATCCACAAAAGCCTGGACTTCCAGGCAAAGGAATTAAAAGGAATACCCTATTACCGGCTCATTAGCCATTGTTCAAAATAAGGGCCATTCGGTATCGCCCACCTACGTCTGAAGGAACTAATCTCCTTCACCGTCATGCTTCTTCCTGGCTCGTCGCAGATCGTTCCATCGGTCAGTACGTACCTACGTATGGGAACGCCTTCAGGAATGGCTACGGTTACCTCACCGCCAGACCCCGGACGTTCCCCGTTTTCGCTCACCTCCTCATTACCCGAGCTTTCCGATACCATTCCGGTCGATGACGCGGTTTCCTCAGCCCTGTACCCACCCCAGGTACCACTGCTAGCCAGGTAATGATCAATCGCCTTCTCCGCCTACCTCCCGAAGGCTTGATAAGACGATTCTTCTCCCCCACCAGTAGGTCTTGTTTCTGATTCCATCTTATAAAGCCTACGGGTACTCTAGCCTTAAACTTTGGTGTGTCTGGAATCAGAAACAAAGGAGTCAGCCTAGAATCACCGATCTAGGGCTCCGTTAAAGGTGAATCACTCCCCACTCTAACCCAGAAACCCAGAATTCTCAAGTCATTTGACTTAAAAGATTTCTACCTCCTGTCGCACAAATTCGCACTATGGAATACAGATTCAATGCCACAGACATAAACCAAAGAAAAGGAATCACACATAAACAAGCACAAACCCAGAAATATGCAAAACCAAACACCAAAATCCTCAGACCAACTCTAAGATGAAAAAAGTCCAAACTTCTTACCTCTTTACTGCAGTTGCTCGTCCAAACCAAGCTTTTCTAAAAACTCAGCCCCAATCCTTCGTCTCTCCTCTCCAAATCAACAGCGACGGAAGCAAAACGCAGAGAATTTCAAGTGTTTCAGAGAAACTGTGAAAAGTGAAGAGGAATATCTGTTTTTCCCTCTTAAATTCAAGCCTCAGACAATCGTAACCGTTGACAATGAAGAGTCGTCAACCGTTGGATCATGCCACGTGTCCCACTCTCCCCCTTCACTCCTCGGATACGCAAACCGTCAGAGTCGAAGCGACAGGCATTTATTACCTTCTCCAGATTCTACACGCCACGTGGCTCACATGCACCACTCAA
This sequence comes from Rosa rugosa, assembly GCF_958449725.1. Lineage (NCBI taxonomy): Eukaryota > Viridiplantae > Streptophyta > Magnoliopsida > Rosales > Rosaceae > Rosa > Rosa rugosa. Next base: position 51,610,384 of record NC_084824.1, read on the forward strand.
CCCTATCGGGTATTAGAGGCTCAAGCCCTCACAAGGACCCCATCAGGTACCGGAGGCTAATCCCTCATTCAACCCTATCGGGTATTAGAGGCTCATGCCCTCACAAGGACCCCATCGAGTACCAAAGGCTAATCCCTCATTCAACCCTATCGGGTATTAGAGGCTCAAGCCCTCAAAAGGACCCCATCGGGTACCAGAGGCTAATCCCTCATTCAACCCTATCGGGTATTAGAGGCTCAAGCCCTCACATCATGGACCCCATCGGGTACCTGAGGCTTAAGTCCTCATCTGCCCACAGGGTTCATATCAACTGTAGCCTAGCTACCTACAGTCACCGTACCACCCAATCAAGATATTTCTCCGTCGGGTACATGGGAGACTCCGTACAGGCACGACATCTATCAACACCTTGTGCCAGAATAAGTCAAGTCCCCACCCAAGAAACATCTTGAACGGGAACTTGGGGGACTTGTACATACTGACAATAGTTCGACTGCCACAAGGTATGGATAACCGCTAACAGGCCTCGTACGGACAGCCAAGTACCACATCATGGGCCGGGTTCTCCGCCCACCATGATGAGGTCCACAACGAGCCACGCCTCTGATAACAAGGGACTCGCTCCCGCTCGGTACAACTCACCAACGATTGCGCCAGAGCTTCCTTAAGCTGCAAAGAGGCACAACCAATCCCACATCGAAGACATGGGAAGCGTCTTTCCCATATATATATATATATATATATATTAGAGTCAACCACCTTTAAGAGGGTAATAACTTCTTTCCCTTACTATTACCCTGTCAATATATATAAAGAACCTCACTTAGGCATTGGAGAGGTATAAACCGTCCGGTACGGTTTATTCCTCTAACGTTGTGTGCTGTTCGTACAGGGATCCAGACTTAGATCGGTACTCCCAGCAGTATAGCATTTTGTGTGACGTACCCGGAGAAATCTACCAGAAACACCAAGGAACTTAGCCCTCTTCGTGGAAGCCAATTTCTAGGTAACCTAGTGATACCACCCTTCATTATGTATCTTGTTATTTTCATATACTCTTCTTGCTTAATGAGTGCTGCATCTTAGGTATTGATGACGCCCTTCTTTACCATTTTGTTGGATATCAAGTTATGGTGATAACACCCTTCACATAACATGCCAACTAAGAGAGTATCTAATACAGTTTTGACCTTAAAACCCTAGGTTTAATCGTGGACATAGTCATCCAATTGCATGGAATTGAGTTAAGTGAATTGCTATTGATTGATTGTTTAGAGGTGTAGACATTCCCTAACTCTTTTCTCTTATTGATTTCTTATAACGTATTTTGATATTGCTTTAATTCTTGTTCTTAATTATTTGTTTTCAAAACCAATCCAAAATCAAATCTTTTCTGAAACATTTAGATCCAATAATCCTCTGCGGGAGACCCTACTTCCCTAAACTACAAGTGACATTCATAATTGGTACGTAGTAGGAAAATAGTTGGCTATTAATTTAACCGATCAGGTTCAATCTTGATCTAGCCCCTATATGTTAGAATAAATAATGTTAATGTTAGAATCTGGGAAGACTCTAGTTAACTATAAGTAAGAGAGAGAGAGAGATTGACACGAGATGTATAGTGGTTCGCCTCCGCATGAGCGGGAGACTACGTCCACTTGAATGTGTACTAGTGTGTCGAGCCTTGCGGCCCAACGAGATTACAAGGGATGTAATGGGATGAATGAATGTCATGAATTGTGGGAGGAGGCATTCCTTTTATAAGTCAAGGAAGCCATCTCCTCTACTTGTTCTTCGATGTGGGACAAGTTTCCACATATTTCTAGTCTAGAAAGCCTAGAAGCATGTAGAAAGCTATGTTGTGGTGGCATCTTGGCAAGGGCGGAAAGGTGGCTTCCCGGTGGCGGATTTGCGACTTCTGGATACCGCCGCGTAGCTTGAACATAGGGCTACACGATGCATGTCTCGGTTGGGCCTTGCCATGGTTCGTGGATGTCCCAAAGAGGGTGTTACTTATGCTTGGTGATGTAGAGAACTAGCTTGCTAGTGTAGGTATGAACAAGTCCCCGAAGTCCCCGAGTAAGAGTAGCTTCTTGGTTGGGGAGTTCAAATCATGAAGTCATCAAGCATAAGTAACATCCGAGAGGCGCACAGCCCCTACAAGTCCCCGAGCTCCGCAAGCAAGAAGGGACTCGCTATCCTGTATCACAAAAGACAAAAATTCGTAAGTGCATGAGAGAATGGGGCGTCGCCCTGCCGCATGGCGGTAGGTCGTAGACCATAGACACGTGGAGCCCGGAGGCTAGACCATATGTAAGAACACGTGAAAAAGTGTAGTGCCCGGAGGCTAGACCACATGTAAGAAGCATTGTGAACCAAGAGCGTAATTAAAGCATGTTGGATAAGTGTAGTGAGTTAGGTGTTCGAGCAAGTTAGGTGTAGGCGCTGTATGAGCGTGCGGGGCGTAGCCCAAGCGAGTCGCGGCCATGCTTTGATACCTAAGCGAGTCATAACCGTTTCGCAAGCATTTATCCGAGCATGTTTAATTGAGCTATAAGTGTCACAAGGTTCTAGATGAATGTCACATGAAAGTGAATTTAAGCATGTATGTGTGTAGCATGTACTTGTAGGAAAGTTGCTAAGAACATGTTGTAGGCATGCTTAAGTGTTATAGAGACATGTATAGTCATGGCATCGGCGGTAGCTCAAATTGCAAGAGCGTAAGAGATAAGATGAAGCTACTTATCTTGTGCCGATTTGGAGCGAGTTGAAGTTGGAGTTGTCCAAGCATGACGCTCGAAAAATGATGATTTAGTCTCCTCGAAAAATAAGAAATAGGTGATTAGCACATGTGTAAAATCATCATCATTAATTTGCATATGTAGTTGGGCGGTGGGGGCACATATATACATCATGAAGTTGACTATGTACTTGAGATTATAAATTCCATGAAGGAATATGTATGTGCAGTAGAGATGGCTACAGACACCATAAGGCAGCAAGAAATTACACGTGTAAGCCATGTGCAAGTAAGGAAACACATATGTGGCTGCATGTACTGGAGACTTGCTGCCATTATAATTGAATATAATTTTGCATATCAAAGGAAGAGATAAGGCTTATCTTGGTTGTTTGATTTCGCTGCAAATGAACTCAGTGAAGAGGCCAAGTGTTGTGGATGCTCGGAGAGGAGTACATGGATGAGCCAAGGCTGGGTGTCCTCAGTACATTTTTGGGATTGAAGCTCCGTTGATGTTCAGCTTTCGACGCCGACGAGCTAGCGGTAGCGCCCAGCAGAGAAGGCCGTTGGCGGTGGGTTACCGCCGGGTTGTGCAGGCGGAGGTCTGTCCGGCGGTGCTGCAACCTGGTGCTGTAACTTGACCGTGCAGTAAGGCGAAGTCTCTCAGCGGTGGTGGAGCGCTGTGCGGAGGTTGGAGCTAGTGGTGGTTGGCGGAGCCGTTGCCGGTGAGCTCGGCGGTGGTATGCCGCCGGTGATTCCCAGCGGGGGAGTTCGGCGGAGCTTAGTGTTTAGCGGTGCTGCAGAAGTCCGGCGGAACTCCAAAGTGTGGCGGTGGAAGTTGGGCGGAACTTCGAAGTTGGGCGGAGGAAGTGCCAAGTGAAGAAGTTGACTGTGGTGCCACCAGCGCTTCGAGCATACCGGAGAAGAGGAGTTGGGCGGAGGAAGTGCCGCCGAAGAAGCCTAGCGGAGGAAGTTTGCCGGTGGTAGCCTGGTGTGCACTTGGAGGTGCACCTTTGCAACAGGGATTGCTCACCAGTCCGGCGGAGCTGAGGCGGTGCGGAGAAGAATAGTCAGGCGGAGCCGGTTCGGCGGAACAGAGAGGACCAGCGGAGGACCAGAGCTGCAGAACTGGGGTCCGGCGGAACAGAAGTTCGACGAAACTGGTGGCCGGCGGAACCGGAACTCAGCGGAAGTGGAACTTGTTCCAGCGACGTTGTGGCTAGCGGAGGAGGATCATGGGCGCCAGATGCAACGAAGAAGAAGGTCTGCAAAAAGGAAGGCAGAGTGGCCATAGTAGATCTCTGGGTGTCCAGAGAGATTTGGCACCCAAAATATTTTTTTTTTTTTTTTTTTTTTTTTGTTGTTGGAGATGTCAGCGTTGACTTTTTTGAGTTGGGCGTTGACCATCCATGCTCGGCGTTGACCAGAGTTGACCAGCCCCTTGGTGGGCGTTGACCAACCCCGCCGGGCGTTGACCAACCCCGCCGGGCGTTGACCAAGCCCGATTTGATGTTGAACGAGCGTTGATCGGCCAAAGCTCGTGGTAGGTGACGAAGCCTTTGTGTGTCGGCTTCCCACAGACGGCGCCAAATGTTAATGTTAGAATCCGGGAAGACTCTAGTTAACTATAAGTAAGAGAGAGAGAGAGATTGACACGAGATGTATAGTGGTTCGCCTCCGCATGAGCGGGAGACTACGTCCACTTGAATGTGTACTAGTGTGTCGAGCCTTGCGGCCCAACGAGATTACAAGGGATGTAATGGGATGAATGAATGTCATGAATTGTGGGAAGAGGCATTCCTTTTATAAGTCAAGGAAGCCATCTCCTCTACTTGTTCTTCGATGTGGGACAAGTTTCCACATATTTCTAGTCTAGAAAGCCTAGAAGCATGTAGAAAGCTATGTTGTGGTGGCATCTTGGCAAGGGCGGAAAGGTGGCTTCCCGGTGGCGGATTTGCGACTTCTGGATACCGCCGCGTAGCTTGAACATAGGGCTACACGATGCATGTCTCGGTTGGGCCTTGCCATGGTTCGTGGATGTCCCAAAGAGGGTGTTACTTATGCTTGGTGATGTAGAGAACTAGCTTGCTAGTGTAGGTATGAACAAATAATAACAGTGAGAACAATCTAGCTAACACGTGCTTAAGATTTAGGGTAGTGCGTGGTAACAAGACAAATGCTTACCAATGAGTAGGCGGTAACTTGATTCTCTATCGGATGTGTATCATTGCAACATATTATCAAGATGTGTATCACTACAACGTATTCTAAACAATGAGTAAACATGACTAAATATATGTCTAATTAAAATTTCTATTATACCTCTCACTTCCTAATTTTTTTTCCCCTATATATATTGCATATAAATTACATTTTAATACTTTTAATACATATATTATACATCTACTGATTTTTACTATTGAAGTAAAAATATATTTTTATTATATGTATATATAAAGTATATGACGCCTCTCTTTATATATTGGTAAGCAGAAAAAAAATGTAAAAAAAAAAACAGAGAGAAAATGAAGGAAAATTGATTACTAAATGCTCAGTGCTGCAGCCAGGTAGAATAATCTTGAAGAAGCTAGGCCTTTTCTCCTCAACAGCATTCCTCGGTATCTTCACCAGTTCTTTTCCTATGTCAAAGTAAATGACAATTTGTTTAGAAAAAGAATAGAAACAATCATACAAAGGGGTAGCTTTGACCCGGAGCACAAAAAAACTAGCAATCTTCCATGAAACCAACTTATACCTGAAGCTGATCAAAAGAAGCAACAACAAATTCATACACCGGTAATGCCTCTTTATTGAGTTTATGTCCTTCATAAAAGAAGGTTTTAGGATTCACACGTGTGGGATAATACAAAGCCTGGGAGCACTTTTCAATTAGTTATCACGTGCCAATCACGTGATCTACAGTGAAGCGTCGTATCATTACGGCAAAAGTAACGCTAGTGAAGTCAAAGGTAGGATATAACCTTGCTACTGCAAGATAAAAGAACGACAAACGAAACCATGAACAAGATGGCCAGTGAAGTCAGTGGCGCAAGAAAAGGCGTTAATGTTTGGAAAGCAAAGTAATGGTTCAGTTGTTCGATGTCCCCAAAATTGTTAATTTGTTGATACGAAGCTTGTTGTTCTTATACCAGTTTAATTACTTCATAAAAGCAACGAGGGTTGCTGTATAAGTAAGGGGCCGTGACCACTTACCCAATTTTAGCCTAAAAATTGCCCACTTACTCTACTAAGAGTTTTTTAACCTCATTTATCCAATCGAACAGTGTTTGACAGTATTGCCCTCATACTCTCTCTCTCTCTCTCGACTCCCCTTCTCCTCCTCCCGGACTCTATCTCTCTCTCTCTCTCTCTCCAGCCGAGCGGCCAGATCCCGTCTCCGAACAATCAAGTCCCAAATTTGGGCTGAGGCTTCGGTGAACGAAGCCATCCTCGAATCCTTGGAGTCGGTTGAGGTTTTGGACCGCAGCCAAGGGATTCAAATCATGGATTATAGATCCCGAGTCAATACCATATCCGCCGGACGGCGATTGGGGATGGTGATCTCGTAGCCGGAGTTGGTAGCGGAGTTGGTAGCGAACGGCAGTGAAGGAGGAGGAGTCGGCCGCGCCTCGAAGCCTCCCCAATCGAAGCCCAACCCCATTTCCACCTCAAAGTCCTCGTCAACTTCCAAGCCTTCGCCTCAAAGAACCCAGAGCCTCGATCAGAAGAGACCCGAATTGCCGGCCTCACACTCCTGTAGGTGCCCAGAGCACTTTTTTTTTTTTTTTTTTGGTATACTGTGAGCTTCCGGAATGGGGAAGGGAAAAAAAAAAGTGAACGTGTACAATTGAACATATAAGTTGATCAATTGTGTCTGTAGTGTATTCATTTTGGTTTTGGGAGTTTATGCAATTCACTTGAGGGCAATAATATGATTATTGGAGAGCATTAATAAGATTATTGGAAGACAATAATAAGATTACTGAGGGGCAATAAAATATTTATTGGGGCAATAATAAAATTATCTATTTGGATAAACCTCCGAAAGCTTTCAAAATTCAAAACATCTTTATTTTTCACTAATCATTGATCCCCAATAAACTTGTTATTGGGGAGCAATAATATGTTTATTGGGGGGCAATAATATGATTACTGGGTATTATTGGGGGGTAATAAAATCAGACGCCGGAATCCGGTCACCGGTCCGGTAGCCGGATTCTGGATTCCGGTCACCGGTCGCCGGAGTCCGCGACCGGCCACTGGTCACCGGAGTCCGGCAAGGTCTCCAATCACTTCTCTCTCTAAGTGACAAAGAAGGAGAGGGCAAAATTGTCCCAAAAATAAAAAAATAAAAAAAAATACTTAATTGGGTATTAGGGAAATGATCTCTTAGAGTGTTTGGATAAGTGGGCAATCTCTTAGAGTGTTTGGGTAAGTGGGGTTAATTAACCCAAAAATTGGGTAAATGATCATATTGACTTCATCATCTATATTCTCTCCTTGTTTATCTAATGTTGTTATGATTCTCCTATTAATTATGAGGACTTTGTATCAAAAAAAAAAAAAAAAATTATGAGGACCTTTTTAAACTTTTGAAACAGATAAAACAAAGTTGAATGGCTTATTTTTTATTTTATAGTTTTTTAATATGTATATCATGACCTGACCAAAATCAAAGCCGATATACAATGGTTGGTTTTGGTTCAACCAGTTCGCACATATTGTTTGGATTGCTTCCTCTTTTTTCAGCGAAGATGTCGAGAACAAAATGTTGTCAAGACGGGACATACTCATTAATATCTGAATCGGAATACAGTCGTCAAGATCTAGATTGTCACTTGAATCGATTACATGTTTTGTGGAGTTGTCACCTACATACTATAAGATTTTTCAACTTCTACTATTTTCGATTAAATTTCATTTTAATTACATTAATGTAGAAACAAACTAAGATTCAAAAAAATCAGGTGAAGTATGACGTAATATTCTAACAAGACTTTAAGTTATATTCAATACAGGCATGGAACTAGGGTGGGGCAAGTTTGTGCTGCAGCCCACCCCAATTTTTTGAAGGAAAAAAAACAAAAAAACTCTAATATATATATATACTAGAAATTATGCCCACGCTTTGCCGCGGGAGTTACTCGTCAATGAATTAGAACTACGTAATGGAAGAAAGAAATTATTACATAATATTATGTCCGTAATCAGAACTACGTAAATGAATTAGATCTCATAACATTACTGTTGTTCAGGAGAGTAATTGCTTGTGTAGACAACGATAGAGATCAATTCCGCGTGATGCTGCGGGTTGGTTATAAGTTTAACTACAACAAAAACAAACGTTCAAAATATTATGTCCGTAATCAGAGTATCTTTTACAGATTTGAAAATCTGGTATGTTAACCAGATACATACATGAGCGATTTTGATCCAATTAGGTACATCGGTGCTGCAAATAAAACCAAGAGCAACAGAAGATCAGAACTTTAAGAATCAGATTAATCAAACACGAAAATCAAGTCAAAATATTCTTCCAATTTCAGAGTAAAAAAAAGTTAAAAATTTTCCTTATCAAACTTAAAAGCTGAAAGTTCATCACTGTAATTAAAATAAAAAAAAAAGGGAGAGAGAGCAATTTTTTTGCCATGAAATGTTCCAATATTTGCAGAACATCTAGTGAACAATGAAATACCTAATTCCCTAATAAAAACTTCCATTCTTTCAATCGCTGTCCCAAATTTTTGTTTTGGGGGAGGAGGGGAGCTAGGGGGAGAAATAATCCCACAGAATTGCAATAGAATCATTTGAGCACCATGACCCCCTAAGAGTTAGAAGTGTACATGTTATATATGCAAGTGCATCATCTGTAAATGATATAATCAATTTCCTAACCACATGTAAATGAAAACTTTCCTTCCATTTTTCCGAAACTACATGAAACAAAAGAGCACGATCAATCAAGCAAGAATTGTTCTAAAACAACTCACTCCTCAAAATCTGAACTTTGAAGAGTAAAGGTATTCCCAATGTTAGAAAAACCAATAAAGAAACAGCAACATACTTTTTTCTATTTGTTAAGCAGCAGACAAAGGGTATTACCTGCTATGGCATTTACAAATGTCTTAATTTGAAAGTTGCTGCTTCCATCATTCTTTGCCACTGGTGCAAAATCTTGGCAAACATCCTGAGGTGTAGAATGTTTCTTTAGCTGCGACAGGCGCCATATATCTACCTTAAAGATAAAAAAAAAATTGAGGAACAATTGTGCTAGATCGCCCAGCTAGAAATACACAAATAGTGCTAAATGATTGCTTACACATTTAAACTGATAAATTCAGTTGTTAAAGCAAAGGAAACTAATAGCTTACAAACCCAGGTGTGATAGTTGGAAATTAGAGAAGCGAATAAAAAAATTGAGATACATATAGACACAGATAGAGAATTACCTGACTTGCTAAAATGCTTTTAGCCAATATGTAATTCATACGAAGCAACCAACCATAACTGCTGTAATCAACCAAGTTAAGCCTTTAAAGCTGAAGACTGAATTTGAAACTATGACCGAATGACTCAAGCTGGAAAAAACATGCAGATGCCAGACAAATTGGAATCGAAGCTTTCAATAGAATCAGTTGATCTATTTTCTTGTATCTGTCACTGAAGCCTAGTGAAATTTTATCAAAAGATTATATGCCTTTTTTTAAAGGATGTTAAGGCTTTAAGGTAATGCATAAATGAAGCATTTTATATTAACTGTTCCTGATTATTAGGCTAAAACGAAGCATAAACTTTTAGACAATAAACAGACAGAAGAAAGCAGTATATCTAAAAGATGTAGATACAGATCACAAAATGCAGAAACTTGAGAAAAGAAATTCATCAGTTAAAAATTTTGTTTCTTGCTGGAACATGGTGCAATTTGTTTCGTTTGAGGAAGATGACTTTGTTAATCATAAAGTTAACCATTTCATGACAACACCAAAAGCTACTATGCTAAGTTAATTGTGCACTATAGAGATGTTTGAACGAAAAGACAAAGGATTCAGATTCATTCACAACTAAACAATAATTCTGGTAAAAGGAAACAAAGTTTATATAAGAGGATTATAAAACATGAAAAGAAATAATGATCAAAATATGAAAGATGATAACTCACTTAAACACTGCTGGCCATTGTACTGGTGCCCAAACGCATTTTTTCTGATCAATTCCGGCAAGTTATCTAAGAATCCAAACTAAACCAAAAGCATGGGCCAGAGAAGACCCACCTGGTTTGAACCCCTTATATAAATTACACATCTTGAATTCCTGAAAAAAAAAAAAAAAAAAAAAAAAAAGGATGTTAAACCTTAAATTGCAGGACTCAAACTTTAATCTGCAATATGCATAGGCATGCCTTACCTTTGAATTGCTCAAAGGTCTTCTTCTTTCTGTTTCAATCATGACAATAGCACGTGAATGGATCCCTGCAAATATAGATGATGAAAATCATGAAATTAATTCATCATTTTCTCCCAATATTCATATCAAATCAATTGCACAACTAAACCAAACAATGACGTAAAAATGGAAAGACTAAGCCAAAATGAGTGAGGATTAGTTCAAATTAATAAAAGAAATTGGTAAGTATAAATGAATGAAAAAGCTTTGGGTAACTCACCAAGTCTGTGCTGATGTTGATCTTGATGGAGAAGTTTGATGTCGGCTAAAAGCAGATGCTGACGACAATGGAGGCTTCTCGAATTAGGATAGTACCAGAGATCCCTCTTATATATTCAACTATTCAGGGCAAAACTGTAATCCCAAAACGGAATCCATTTCGAACACTGTTTGTCCGATTGTGAAATCTGGAAGAATCGGTATTCTTCGTTTTGTTTGGATTTGATAATATCAATTTTGTTCGAGCTTGCAGGTTGTTTCTGCCATCAGTCTAGTGGAAAAAAAAAATAAGGACAGAAGCGTCTTTTTAACCCCTTCCAATGGCAAAAGACCCATATGCCCAGATGACATGGTATGAAACACATAGAAAAACGTGTAATTGGGAGAAAAATTCAAGGGCAAAATGGCCTTTTCGACCTGACAGTAGTAACAGTAACCGGCCAACCGGCCTTTCTGATGAACAGTAGTAACAGTAACCGGCCAACCGGCCTTTCGTATATAGTATAATATATATATATATATATATATATATATCAAATTCCTCAAAGCAAGCCTATCAACTCAACCATTAACATTAACTTCAGCAAAGGTGAGAGACAAACTATGACAAACTAGCAGCAACTAACTTATCGGAATCAAGAACCTGATGAGGCTCTAACTGTGGATCATGCTTCTAATGTAATTAACTAATCAATTAATGTAATTGTTGTAGTCACTCCTTTGGAAGTTTGAATAGCCAAACTTCAATTACCTTCATAGTGAGCAATACATAAGAATTCCTACCCATTTCAATAATATATGTATTAGAACAGTACGTAAAAGAAAAAAGATCGAAGAAGAACATGAGGAAGAACTTGACAACATAAGGTTCATTAGCCCCCCTCAGTATGATTTTTTGGTTCCGTCCCTGATTCGATGTTTAGGTTACCTCCAATATCTCATATGCGTAACCAGAGGGTGGAAAACAAAACTAACTTACCCCTCCGAAGAAGAAAAGAAGCATCCTCCTTCTCTTACACATATGCAAGTGCTAATTATATGGTACACTATATTGATATGAACAATATTCATATCAATGAGACTAGCTGACTAGCATGCATGACTAGGAAATTCAAAAAACAAAAAAAAAATGCATAAAAATGGAACATGCAAGAGTACTAGTTTTTCTTTTCTTTTATTTTTGGAAATAACTCTCGGTGAGCGAATAAAATATGACGACAAAAGTCAGACTAGTATGACTTTGATAAGTACACATGTATACCGAAAGAAGCCACCAATACATTCTCCCCCAAAAAGTTGAAGAAAGAAGTTAAGTAACAATGTAACATATATTATTGACTCTGAAAAAATAGTGGGCAGGTTAAATAAACTTGCTACATGAAAAAAATTGAACCCAAAACGCAGAAAATGATTGAAGCTGTAGCAGACAATAGGGTGACGGATGGTGGAATGCGACCATTGTCTTTCCTTATTAGCATTCCTTCTATAATAGGGTAATTGACGACCACCGCATAAAATGGTATGAAGACTTGTATAAACAACTTCTCAAATTCCCCCAGAAAGATCACTCTGGCAATGCCCACACAAAGGGAGGTCATGTTCCAGATAACCAGTGAAGCCAATGGAACAAGAAAAAGTGCTGAGGTTTGAAAATCAAATACCCCCGCGTTGTACCGCTTAAGTTGCTCAATGTCATCAACTTTATTCGTTGGGAAGAAGCTTGCTTCCCTCAAACCAAATTTCTTCATAAAAGCATCAAGACTACCATATAAGTGAGATGTAACTGCTTTCATCATCCATATTCTTTGCTCGTATATCCAATGTTGTAATGATGCTTCCGTTGTGAGGACTTCGTATAAATGTCTCAAAACAGATGAGAGGAATACAAAAGAAAATATCCAAAAATATGAATTTGAGACCTGCGAAAACATTTGGAAAATGACCAACATGTTAGAATGTCCTTTTAAGAATATTTAACCACTCTACTCCTTGAGCAGTACTGCTCGAACCCTCTTGAGTAATGTTCCAACTCTTAATTATTAGTGCTCGAACCCATTCATGTGGTAAAATTTTGATAGTTTCTATAAGTCCTCAATATTTTAAATTTATAATGCATCTATTTTTAAAAGGTCCTCTAAATAAAAGAACATGTCCAATCAAAAAAAATAAAAGAACATAAATATTTACCTCAGGGTACAGGGAAATGCCGTTGACTAGGCAAAGCTGGGGTATAGTTGCAAGGCACCAAAGTGAGAAGAACCGGCAAATAGGGAAAATTGCTAGCCATCCATAACACATACTTTCAAGGAAAGACATTTTAGTAAGACCATATATAAGAGGGCAGTATTTGGAGATGGCAACATCTACCAACCCAGAACTCCATCTTGTCCCTTGGACCAAAAAGTCATTCAAATTAGTGGTGCCACTGCCCAAGAACTGAGGCCTTGGTGGATTGCAATACACTGAATTCCAACCCTTGCAGTGCAAGCTAGCGAACCCTGTGAAATAATCTTCCACAACAGACGCGTATAAGAAACCAGCCTGCCATAGATTTGAGAAACCGGTCTGTTAATTATACTTCTTTGATAAAAGGTTTTCTCAGCTTTCATCAGTTGTTGGACTTACCTCTTCACCCCATTTGGTGCCATCTTCATAGGTACAGGAGCCTAGTTGTTGGGTCTCAGCTAGATGTGTCATTTTCATATTAGGATTGTAGTTTCCAAGCAGGGATTTTATGAACTCATTTGATGGACCAACAGATTGTCTAAGTTCCGTAAGATCCTTATGATCTATACAAAGTTTTGTCAAGCAAAGCAAAGTGAGTAATATAGAACACAGAACCAACATGCACTTAAGTTAAAAAGTTAATCACTTGTACAATATCGGAAAAACTTCACATTGCAATATTGTATAAGTTGGCACCCTTCATATAACGGAAAGTAACAACACAGTTTGGTTATTGACCAAGAAAACAATGGTGTGATTTATATTTATTGAGTGGCTTGCGGTTGTTAAACAAGGATAAAGACTGATTTGTACACAATCCATTAATATACATACCCTCCTTTAGGGATTTTCCATACAAGGATAACCTCTTGATGTAATAGCCAGTACCGGTCACGCATGGCCCTTGAAGTCCATCAAAACCTTGCCATAGCACCTAAACGTTCAACACCAACTTACTTGTCAAAGATGAATGAAACAAATACAAATACTACATGCATATGTCTGAGGAATAGTTTTGTTTTTGTATCCATACCGAAAACGTCTCTCTCAACTGACTGTCGTAGATGTCATTCTTACTGATGTTGTGGAATTTCTGAGGGAATTGCACAAGTGCTAGCGTAGGTGAGAGCTTGGGATCTAGGTGGAAACACATTGCTTGCCGAGCTGAACTTGGATCATTGCAATACATGTCACAATCAAGCCCTAATATGAAGGGAGAGTTACTGATCACACCGGATACCCGAAGCTGCAAATTGTGTTTTGTGTTCATATCAAGCCAGGTATTTAACAAATATACATGTATGTTATACATAAGTGGAAAGGGAGAGATGCATGTGCATACCAGAACATTGAGAGCTCCAGCCTTGAAATGATGGGCATGGGAAGGTCTTTTCTCGCGAGAGACATAAACAAGGAGAGGCATGTTTTTTGCCTCATTTTCTTCAAATGCATGATTACTAGAACTATCTTGTATCACCTGCATGCAATACCTCCAAATTATATCATTTCATGGATTTCAGTTTGGAATGGGTAATTTTTTTTCCTTTATTTCTTTTGACATGTTATGTGGGCAGTTCAATTTAACTTTTTCGATTAGCACCATGCAATATGAGTAGATAACATGTTAGTTATAAAAGTCTCTGGTAGAAGAGTGAAGGAAATTTGAATCATTGGAATGGTAGCTAGGTATTTAGGTATGTGTAAGTATCAAATTTAAGTACAATATGGGGAAAATATTGGAATAATTTTTAATGACAAATTAATGTTAAATTATGTATGGCAGGATGTAGGGCTGGGCATTTTAGCCCGAAAGTCCGAAAACCCGGACCGAATCGATCCGGACCGTCAGGTCCGGTTTGGGCTTTGAAGAAAAAAAACACAAAAAAAATAAAGCCCGGACCGTTTGTGTTTAAACGGGCCGGTCCCGGGCCTTGTTATTCATATGGCTGAAAGCCCGAATAAAAGCTCGAAGTCATATAACCCTACATATGTAGGTATACTGCCTTGACTAAGAGACTTGAAAGTTGAAACTCATAGCCTCCTTCTGAAAATTGACCCCGAGCCTTTCCCAAACGCAACGACAGCCTTCTTCGGTTGAATCAATTCTTCACTTCTTCGATTCCCTTGGCAACAACAACCTTTTATGTCTTCACTTGACTAGTTTCCCTTAGCAGCTCGAAGCCTCGAAGCCAGCCTAGGAGCTTTCCCGATTTCGAATTCGAAATTTCCAGAAAATCCCTAACCCTCAATCCCTTCTGCCCTTCTTCGATCAGCTCGAACCCAGCAATCGTAGCAGCTCGAACCCAGCAATCGATTCGAACCCAGCATTCCCGATTTCGAACCCAGCAATCGAAACCCAGAAACCCATAGCATCTGCAGCCTTTGAGTTCTTCGATTCCTGGCCTTCTTGGATTACTAACTCGATTCCTTAGCCCTGACATTGGGGTGGAGGTCATAACTCGCTGAGCAAGGTATCCATTCAGTTAGTGAAGTTTTCTTATAGTTAATTTCTTTGTATTCTGCTACATGGAAAATTTGAGATGGCAAATATTGGTTCTGTTATTCTATAAATGGTAATTGTATTTTGCAAATTTTAAATAGAGTTGCCATGGTTTCCGTGTGCTCATTGATATGAAGCAGTAAATGGTTTGGAACGAGTTGGCTTGGAACCAGTTGCAGGTGCAGTGGAACCAATAAATGGTTATTGAGTTTTCAGTCATGGTTTGGAACCAGTAAATGGTTCACTATCTCAAAATTCCATGACTAGTTTATTTATTTTTTTGTTAAACGTAGTTACTTGTCACATAGTTATTTTTTTCAGTCATGGGGTTATCTGATTCCAATTTTTTGTTTCTGGGTACAAGGATTCAAGATTCGATTTTGATAATGCCCGAAGTAGCTGCAGTCATGGGGTTATCTGATTCCAATTGTTAGTTTACTTGTTTGGAACATTATCTGCCTATTTGGTTTGAAATTTTATTTGGTCTGGAACTTTGATCTATCCACTACCAGTAAAACAACCATTAGACACTGATTGAAATCAGTGTGTATAACTCTAATTGCCCACTAAAATCCGTGTGTGATGGTTATTAGCCACGGTACACTCACGGATTAAATTTCTGTCCCATTTGAGGGGGGTGGGCATTGCCCTCTGCGTACAGAAAAAACAGTCCGTGTGAGATTTTAAAGGGAACCCACCCAAATTCTGATTTGTTGCATATCCATCAAATCAGTGTGAGTTAAATATGTTACAAATCAGTGTGAACCTAATAAGATTTTCACATTTACTAAATTTTAAAATTATAATATTCAGTTTTTTTTTTAGATAATATTCAGTTTTCTCTCAAAAAAAGAAAGATAATATTCAGTTTTAATTAAACATTATATCTAGCAAAAATTCTCAATTTATTGAAAAATAAAAGTGATATTTGAACCTTTCCCCAACAAAAACATAGATCGCGATCCATTACACTCAAGAATAGAGAGATCAAACAAAAGAACAGAATATAGCATAAAGATTAATCCTAGTCGCTCAATCTGCAATAAGTAGAAGAACTTATTGACAACAATTTAAACAACAAAAAACATAAACTGATAAATAGAAACAAAAGAGAGATGCAGCCCAGATCAGACTTCAAAACGCCGCGATAAATGCCAATCTAAGCATCACTTTCCCAGCCAACCAACAGATCGGACCAAATCCAGCTTAACACAGGCGGGATCTCAAACAGAACAGCGATTGGAGAGGTGAATCAACCAGAAAGAAGTGCATACTCCGACGATGTCATCAATCACACCGATCGGAGCACCAACATCATCTCCTTTCCGATCCACCAAAACTGATCCAGCAACAAGATCCGCCTTCAATTTCTGGGGCTGCTTCTTCCCGATCTATCCGTGCAGGTGTGGACATGAGTGGTTTTTCAATTAGAAGTTAGATGAGACTGAGATTGGGATAGTTGAGTATTTGAAATAGGCTGTGGGAAAAGAGATGAGATAAATGCAGTTTTTCAGTTTTGACTCTAATTAAAGCTAGGACTCTCATAGTCTCGTAGCAGATGGAGAGAGAGAGAGCGAGAGACAGTCAGTTTTGAAAGGTAAGAAAGCTAGCCTGATGATCAGAGGCTAATAAGATGATGGAGAGGGCGGATAACAAGATAAGAAAACGAAGCAAAGCAGTTTAAAGAAAAAGAATGTTAAACTGGGCTAAGGTCGGTATGAAATACAAACACAATATACACAGATATCTGTCTGAGATATGTATTGTCACAGATATCTGTGTGAGATAGATATTGTCACAAATATCTGTGGGTCTACGTTTTATTAAACATTTTAATGATTTTATCAGTTATCTTTTACACAAATAACCGTATGTGTTTGGCTCTAATTTTGCTGCAGCTGGTCAACAGTCTCTTTTCTTGCGCGGGCGTGCCAGCACCGTTCGGGTGCGGTCGTCGGGGGTGTCCCTTGACCTGACTTCTATCAAGCGATTGTAGACGAGGAGAGCATCAACCTCGTCGTGGGATTCTTTGTGCCTCGTGGTGAGGACTTTGCTGAAGTTTCTTCTTGTTCACAAGTCGATACTCAATATTGCAGATTGAGCAGAGCGAAATCACCGGGAAGTATTGAGATCTTGCTAAAGCATGACTTTAGCTTGGCTGGGTTGCTAGGGCGTTACCCTTGCTTGGCTGGTTCTGTAACCGTTGTGGTCGCGGCACTACCGTCGGCTCCCGAGGAGACTAGGACCGAAGCACGTTGACAGAGGGTTTGGTGGCACTGAAAGTCGGCTTCTGAGAAGACTAGGACTAGGAGTGTGATCACCGGTAAGAGAAAGAGAAGGAGAGGAGTTGCTCTTAGAGAGGTTGCTCTAGAGAGAACTTAGATCATCTTAGAGATGTTTTGATGTTGTGTTGTGAATGTGTGTTTAGAATGAGAGGAGAAGGTGTTTATATAGGGAAGAAAAAGAAGAGTGAAATGATGAGTGGAAGAAAAATAATGAAAGTGGAGTATGAAAGTGATTTGTAAAATATGGAAAAGATAGAGAAATGATGAAATGAAAGCAAAGCATGAAGGTGTAGAAACATGGAAGTGATGATGATCTATTAAAGAGATTGTCTTGAAAAATATATCCAAGGAAAAGAAGAAAAGCATCTAGCTTTCTTCATGTGGGTAGGAAACATGAACATGTGAATATTGAGCTGGTTTTAGGTCAGTTTCTGCCCCTTTATTCCTTCAATTATTTCTCCAACAAGACTTCAGAATGAGCCTTCGACTTCTTCATAAAAAATGTTCCACTATGAGTGTAGATCATCCTGAAAAATTTTCAGAGCTTTATTCCATGCGGTTGGGCTGGAAATGCTGCTGGACCTCTTACAGGTCCAGTTTTCCAGTTTTGCTTCTGTAGAAAATTGGAGTGATTGTTTGAAGGCCTTCCACTCAAAAATATCTCTGGCACTCTTCATAAGAAATGATCCTTGGGCTGTCTAGAATGGATCTGCAGAGTTTCAGCTCATTTCAAGTTCATTTGGTCAGGCGGCCGCCCCTCCTTCCTTGTTTAGCTCGGTTTCTCCTAGCCGAAGTAGGAAAATGTGCTAAAGTTGACTTTTCATGTTTCCATGCTTCCATGCTTCCATAGTAGGCTTTATTTAGCCTCTAAATATATATTTCGAACTTGTCGACAATATATAGCTTGAGCCACTGACATTGGCTCAATTTCTCCAACACATGCCTTGTCAGGCCAAAATGTTCATTTTGGGTCCAAACATTGCCCCCCAGACCTCGAAGTCAAAGGTCCTCGTCTTGACTAAAGAGGTCTTGAATCAACACTACTCTTATAATGTCGTTGCTCCAAAGCCACTTGTATTGGCTTGACTAAAATTACTTGAACAGTAGCCTCTCTCCCTCTTAATTATACATAGTATACATATATTAATCGCCAGTCTTCCTTCGCGAACCATCCTTTGCGAGGCCATGGAATTAAAACCACTTCGCTGCCAACAATTCGTAACCCAGCTTTCGCCACAATTATTGGAAAAAATATTGATTTGACCTCCTCCACTGCTAATACCATACTAGGCATATTAAATGCCTCTTGTATATGTGCCCAGACCAATACCAATGGCCTCTTAAGTATATTAGCAAGTTCCAGCCACTATTAGGCAAGAACACAATTTTTTGCATCCTCCGCGACGCACAATTTTGAAACTCTTTTTGTAATTTTGTATATATATATTTTTTTTTTAAATTTTAATAAGACATTGTGAATCAAGGTTTAGACATGCGGCCCAAGTATAGTCGCCTAGACACAAATTTTCTTTCAAATCTTTTGGGCAACCTTACTGAAATGGCCAGGTGGGGGAGGGCGAACAAGAGAGGCAGAATCCATTTTGGCATGAGCTACTCCCACATAGTGGTTTAGGCCCATTTGCACGCACTTCTGGATTCAAGAACCTGTCATGAACGTTGTCCCCTTTCTAGACACCATTTCACATAGGCTATACTTACTAAGATGAGAAAGGTCATAAGTGTGAAGACAGTTCAACAAGTGTTAATAAAAGCCTCCCTTAACCTTAAGGGACCTGAACTAGGCACCAATAAGGAGTTTAGGCCAATAGTAACAAAAGAGACTTCACCTATTCCGTTATGATTCACAAATGACGAAAATAAAAATGAAAACTGAAAATTGACAGGAAATTTAAAAACAAAGAAAGAATTTAGCAGCACTATATTTGGCTAACCTCCAGAAGGCCACGGGGGAGGCCATCTATGCTTCACTCCAAGCTCCGGTGTATCAAAATTTGTAGGGTAAAAATTCCTCCTGTGAGATCTTGTAGGAAAAGAACAAAGATACTTCTCGTTGAAGAATTTGGAGGAATTTGGCTCGTGAGAGGGGTATTCTTGCCCCCAAGTATCTTTGTTGGTTGACGAGGCATGATCTTCAATTGCAATTGAGAAGATGAAGATGTTTCAAGATCGGCTTTGTCGCCAACTACCATGTCATAGAACATGGTGTCTTCAGGATTAGCCACAGATTGGCCATTATAGACAACCACTTGCTGGTCTGAATTCTCCACATCAAGAGCTTCACTTGCTGGATAATTGTAAACAAGAGTTAACTTGTATTGATGATACTCAAATTTACAGTTGCGAAGGACAACTTGGCCACTAGAATAATTGTTCTGGCCATTCATGCAACGTGGGTTGTAGATGTGCCCTCCACATATATCAAAGCCACCGCTTGGCCTTGAAGAATATATGAAGAACTTCAAGTTGAATTGATTAATAAAGCCACAAATTGGCTTCTGTAGACCACAACTTAATTGATAATTAAGTTGGCTCTGATTTTGATCACCTTCACCAAGACGTCCAGTAGCAGAGTCACAATTAAAATGATCATGAACTTGCTTCTTTTGATCAAAGGGATGATCATGGGCCATATCTTCACTACACCAATTTCGGAATCAGACAACACATATCAGACGACAGCAAACATTTTAACTGTCGTCTGAATTAATCAAACGACAGCAAGAAATATTCTGTCGTCTAAGTTTTCGAATCCAACAACAGTTTTTTCTTTGCTCTCGTGCAATAGCATTTCAGACAATGGTTGATTTTTTTTGATGTTGTCTGAATGAATTAATTCAGACAACAGTTATTATGTGATGTTGTCCAAGGTTAATTAACACAATGGTGGATAAAAGATGTTGTCTGATTGTTTTTAATCACACAACAGTTATTACTTCTCTGTTGTGCAATTACTCTTAATACAATGGTTGAAAAATATGTCGTCTGATTATTTTGATTCACACAACAGTTTTTTAGTTGTCTATTGTGTGACTTTGTTTCAGACAATGTACTGAAATTGATGTTGTCTGAGTTTTAGGGTTCAACATGTTGATGTTTGCCCGCTCAATTTTTTTGCCGAAACTTAAACTTCCCACTTTTTTTTTTAAAGGACATAAAGGTTCCATTGAAAACAAAACCTCTCTCCTCTCAGACAGCCAACGCTTACAGCTTGCCATCTCTCTCACGAAATCTCCCTCTTGATCTTTACCCACATGGCCGAAAACACCAGTTGATGTCGAAGCAAAAGCCTATCCTCCAGCAATTGCAGTGGGTAAATTTCTCTGTCATCTCTCCCTCATCTGCATACCAAATTGGGGTATTAGATTTTAATTTTGTTGGGTTTCTTTTAGATTGGAGATGAACATGCAACGCTTTGCTATTCCAATTCTCTTTTTGGGCTTTTGATATTCATAATTTTCTGCTAGTTTTTTAGCAGCTCAGGTCTAAGTTTTCGGTTGGGTGATCGTAACTCTGCGGTGGACGCTGGGCGGCTGGGCAGTCATGAGTCACTCTCCGCCTCTCGTTCGTTGCTCTCTCTGCACCACGCAATTGTGCCACACCTCTCTCTCTCCCTCCCTCCCTCCTTGATGGGATCTCCCTCAGTCTCTCACTGTAAGTTCTTGTTCTTCTTAATCTGGGAAATTTGAATTTGAAAATTGAAATAAATTGGAAATTTGGAATTCGAATTGGTATTGTCCTACACTCATACTGATAATCTGGGCTTCGTATTGATTCTATTGAAGAAAAGAAACTTGTATAATCAGGGCTTCGTATCGATTCTATTGAAGAGAAGAAAGTTGTATAATGTGGGATTTGTATTCGTTTAATCTAGTTAGATATAATGAATATGCATATTGTTAATGAATAATGCTTCATTTAATCTGGTTAGATTTAAACTGGGCTTCGTATTCTAATGAATAATGCTACTTGGTAATTGGTATTCGTTGAATATGGAAATTTAATTTCATTTATTTTGCTGCTTCTACTTCTAAGTTTGCTGTGATGCAGTCTTGATTCCTCTTTAAATTTGGTTAGATAAATTGATTAATGAATAATGCTACTTGGTCAATTACTTAATTGTAACTTGTTTCAGCTTGAGTGCAGCCCATTGAGGAATGCTAATTATCTTAACCTTAGCTTGTTAGTGGTTGATATTGTTAGTTTACAAATGAGAGATTTTCTGGTCAATTGAGAAGTTGGGAACTGTGAGTCTGCGACATATCTAACATGGGTTGTATGGAGAGAGCATTACATTATATACAAGGTATTGATTTGTTGCGAAAACCACACAGCTGTTTATATTATAACCAATATCCAGTTGGGCCAGTGAATGGCGGGACAATAACATTTAGCTCGTGGGATAAAGTTTGTTTTTCAAGAGGACCTTCATTGGTATCAAAGTAGCAGTCAAACTTGTGCATAACTTTGAAAGCACAACTAGTATCAAAGTCCTCATGAATTTCAGAACAAACATACAGAGCATATCCTATCCAGGGTTTGCTTTCATTGTCTAACTCCGTTGGCAACATCATCATTACAGAAGAACTACTGCTTTGATTCTCAAACCACTCTGGGATAATATTAGCTCCAGCTGAAAAGCCATGTGCCGGGCTCAATGGTTGACTTGTTTCTACCTGCATTTATTTTTTTAGAATTAAAAAAGGATGTTAAATTTTAGTGGAATGAGTTAGTAAACTAACATGGGTTTTTGAACCTTTTTGAATTATCATTGGCTGCACTATACCATATCTTGTATGGTGCAAGTCTTTTGGCATCTCCGAAATTATACTATCCAGATTTGTGCTACTTTATTCCAATTTTCAACCGGGTTTATTTTTTGTTGTATGGAATAAGCATATTGAACTTATTTGTTTGAGATGATGTTTAAATCTTCTGATGATGCAAATTTTTAACTTTGCTTTTTTTTTTTTTTTCTTGCAGAGCAATTGTTACTAAAGTCTTTAGCAGATACATTCCTAGTTTCATTCTTCTGTTATTTCTGAAAATGGTATCCTTTGTTATGTAATTCTTTTTATCCATTCAAGAATATATATCTCACAATGAAATAAAAGGATCAGTGCATCTTCAAAAGTACTTTGGTTCACAATGGTTGTCTTTTTTTGCTATTGTATTTACTGGATCATTTTTCTAAAACTTCCATATTTTTTTATCGATACAGAATATTCCTGCAAAGCTTGATTTACTTTGACATTTGTCTACTTTTCTTGAAATTGCAGAGTACAGAATCGTCTCTGGTGTGGCTGGACTTTTGATTGTCCTTAAAAATCTAAGGTAAGTAAACCTTTTGTTCAAGTGACTGCTGTTTAGCACTGCTTATTAATTTCTGGTGATTTTGTCCCTTTGTATACCCTCCTGGTAAGTTCATAATTTTGGAGAACTGTCAGACTTAATGGGGCTCTGGTGCATCTTGTAATGTCACCTTAATTTTATTGGATTGTAGCATTGGTTTCTCATAAATGCTTACTACTTTAAGCTTTTATTGAATTTCCTTGTAGATCTGACATTTGTATCAGTCTTAAATGTGACTGTGTATATTCTTGCTGGGAAATTAATTTTATGAACTTATCAATCAAATGTAGTTCCTTTAGAATTTTATATTCTTTACACCAAATAGAGAATATTTTTCTAACTAGCTCATTCCAGCTTTTGAGGCCTGTTGTTAACTAACTTATATCACTGTACTAGGGATGAGGTCAATATGATTGTCAAAGTCAAAGGCTAAACTGCTCCATGGGAAGCTCTTGGAAAGGAAATACAATCATGAGGATATCATCTTGTCCTTGATTCGCCATCAATCTATTTGAACTTTTTAAGTAAGATTCTTAAATGACTGGTTATATGCAATTTTATTGCTAGTTTATATCTGGTTTATAGATTCATCACATTAACCAGTTAATGTTATCTGTTGCTGAAGTGAATGCAATTTGTGGTTTTTGGAGTTGCAGGAATTGGGTTTTGATGGATGAAAGTTTAAGTTTTTGTTTTGAATTCTATGATTGTGAGTTGAATATCTGGTTTGCTGTTTGAGTTTCTGTTTCTTGGGATTTCTTTTGGCATTCAGATGGTTTGATTACCTTTCTGCCTTCATGCCTCTAATTCTTTATTTTTTTTTCTTTATTAAATTTTCAAATCCTACTTTAAGTAACATTTTCATGATATTCTTTCATTTGTAGGGAGTAAGCATCTTCTAGAGATGAATAGGATTTTAAGGCCCGGGGGATACTTTATCTTGTCAACTAAACATGACAGCTTTGAAGCTGAAGAAGGTTTGTCCCATGTTTTACAATTGCTATTTTGAGATGCTTGAAAGCTGGAACAGTAGACCTTATCTTATACTATATCATGAGGAGCAATTTTCAGTAGACCTCTTTTGTAGATATGTTTAACCTATTGAGCTGTATCTCATGCTACAGACGAGTTAACATTGAGTTTCTTATTTCAGGTAAACAAATATCTAGAAAACTATGAAATGGCCCTTACTGGATTTGAAGCTGATGCTTTAAAGGATCCTGGTCTCAATGCTACCGAAGAGGTTCAAAAGATTGTTAACCTTCTTGACAAGCTAGATAATTTGTTAAGGGTAATGCATTTTTCATTCGTAAATTTGGTATCTTGAGGTCTTGAGTATGTGTTTCCAAAGTGGTTTCTAGGATCAAGGGGCCTTGGGCTATCATCTATTGGCAGGTAACTTTTGAGTGGTAAGTTTCGATTTAATGTGATTGGAATGTGTTGCACTATCTGTTTTGCTTTGGATACTAGTTTGAATTATGCCAAATACGGCTTTGCACTCTTTCTAATGTTATTTGTCTTTCTATGGCAGTTGCTTTAATTCCTCTATCTATTTTTCACCAACATTTTCGTTCCACTTTTCGTTTTTCTTTTTCAATTTTCATTAGTTTTGCTTTAGATCCAATATTATATGCTATCTATGTCCTAAGTTATGGATTTGTGATCTCGCTTTCATTTTCATATTGTCCAGTCTGGTATGGTGAACCAGTAAGCATTTTTACCTTTGGGTGAGATTTTGGTTTCTCTTTAATATGATTTTTAACTCTGACAGATTCAATTTGTTAATGGACGTGTACCACAATCTATATCAGAAATACGAGGGTATTTGGAGAATAATTTGTTACAAATAATTAAAATCTGAGTTGCAATTCAGCTCTTAATACTTTCTGTTGTTTTATTGTCTAAGGTTGGTGTGCGAGGACATAACTGGGGGTCTAGAGGATATTGCCATTCCAGCTAGCAATTTGGTCAATGATCCGCCTGTTGCTTTGCCAGTTGATGTTGTAAATATGGTTATCTTAGCAAGCATAAAGGAGTTAAGGCTTAAAGCTGTTGGTGCATTGTTTTCACTTATTTGTGAGGTTTAGGACGTTAATGCGCATCACATTTATGGACAAGTATAAGTTTATGGTTAGGGTTAATGTTGGGATGGAATAACTTTGTTGAATATATGGATGAATGTATCGGATCTTTGCATAAATGAATTTGTTTTGAATGTGTTGTCATTTGGATTCCATATATGCAGAATGTCGGTCTTTTGAATGTCTCTCAGACCATTCTATTCCAGCTAAAAACTATTGTCTAATAATTATTCATCATAAAATGCCTAGCAAAAACTGTTGTATGAGCTATCTAACTATAATACATTAAGGACTAAAAGAATGAGAAAGCCATTGTCTAACAAAACAACAGACAACAGTTTTTCGGAGAAACCTATAATATCAATAATGGATAGACAATGGGAATTTCAACTACATGTTGACTGACCCAACCTTCAGACAATAGCAAGCATATAAGCTCCTATTGTCTGGCACAGCCTTCAGACAATAGCAAACATAGAAGCCCCTGTTGTCTGGCACAGAATTCAGACAACAGCAAGCATATAAGCCCCTGTTGTCTAGCACAGAATTCAGACAACAGTAAGTATATAAGCCGCTGTTGTTCTTTGTGGTATTCAGACAACAGACTGGGTAGTAACTGCTGTTGTACTAAATTTTATCAGACGACAGTTTTCTGGTATTGTCTGATCCATGTATCAGACGGCATTGAGATAGACAACAGCAAAGACAATACTCAGACGACAGTGAAAAACTGTCGTCTGATTGAAAAATTGGTGTAGTGCTTGCCCCCCATGCATCTGATCAGTAGCCACATATTTGGCTTGATCAGTGGAGAAATCATATATTTGTTCAGAGACAATTGTATTGTCAGAAGAACAATCTTGTTGATGACCTTTTCCATGCACAGCCTCTGTGTAAGGCTGTGACTCACCAGTGAGACCCTTAGGTTGATTGCCACCTATAGGCAAGTTAGTCTCAGAAACGACTTCTTCGCGAGCAGGTTCTTGACGTTCCAATTCGCCTTGTGTTTGTTGTGCCCCCAACTCGAGTTTTGTGACCGAAATCGTGAACTCATCGAGCCGTCTACGGTCCTCCGCGAGGGCTTTTCTCAGATTCTCATGGTATGCGGTAGAATTCTTTTGAATGATATCAAGCCGCTCTTCTATGCTCGCATTCTCTGGAATGGGAATGGGCACATAGCCTTCTATCGTAGCCATGACTTCAGGAATTTCTTTTGGTAAAGATTTTCCTCTGGCATCCCAATGATGGTGAACATAAAAAGACTCTGGTGGTGTCCCACTGGGCGTGCCAAAATGTTTGTTTTGAAGCCCGGTGGTTGACTGTCTTCAAGAAAAAAAAAAAATTCTAACCTTGTCCCACCGGGTGTGCCAAAATGTTTGTTTTGAAGCCCGGTGGTTGAATGTCTTCAAGAGAAAAAAAATTCTAACCTTGTCCCACTGGGCGTGCCAAAATGTTTGGCTCCAATTTTGCTGCAGCTGGTCAACAGTCTCTTTTCCTGCGCGGGCGTGCCAGCACCGTTCGGGTGCGGTCGTCGGGGGTGTCCCTTGACCTGACTTCTATCAAGCGATTGTAGACGAGGAGAGCACCAACCTCGTCGTGGGATTCTTTGTGCCTCGTGGTGAGGACTTTGCTGAAGTTTCTTCTTGTTCACAAGTCGATACTCAATATTGCAGATTGAGCAGAGCGAAATCACCGGGAAGTATTGAGATCTTGCTAAAGCGTGACTTTAGCTTGGCTGGGTTGCTAGGGCGTTACCCTTGCTTGGCTGGTTCTGTAACCGTTGTGGTCGCGGCACTACCGTCGGCTCCCGAGGAGACTAGGACCGAAGCACGTTGACAGAGGGTTTGGTGGCACTGAAAGTCGGCTTCTGAGAAGACTAGGACTAGGAGTGTGATTACCGGTAAGAGAAAGAGAAGGAGAGGAGTTGCTCTTAGAGAGGTTGCTCTAGAGAGAACTTAGATCATCTTAGAGATGTTTTGATGTTGTGTTGTGAATGTGTGTTTAGAATGAGAGGAGAAGGTGTTTATATAGGGAAGAAAAAGATGAGTGAAATGATGAGTGGAAGAAAAATAATGAAAGTGGAGTATGAAAGTGATTTGTAAAATATGGAAAAGATAGAGAAATGATGAAATGAAAGCAAAGCATGAAGGTGTAGAAACATGGAAGTGATGATGATCTATTAAAGAGATTGTCTTGAAAAATATATCCAAGGAAAAGAAGAAAAGCATCTAGCTTTCTTCATGTGGGTAGGAAACATGAACATGTGAATATTGAGCTGGTTTTAGGTCAGTTTCTGCCCCTTTATTCCTTCAATTATTTCTCCAACAAGACTTCAGAATGAGCCTTCGACTTCTTCATAAAAAATGTTCCACTATGAGTGTAGATCATCCTGAAAAATTTTCAGAGCTTTATTCCATGCGGTTGGGCTGGAAATGCTGCTGGACCTCTTACAGGTCCAGTTTTCCAGTTTTGCTTCTGTAGAAAATTGGAGTGATTGTTTGAAGGCCTTCCACTCAAAAATATCTCTGGCACTCTTCATAAGAAATGATCCTTGGGCTGTCTAGAATGGATCTGCAGAGTTTCAGCTCATTTCAAGTTCATTTGTTCAGGCGGCCGCCCCTCCTTCCTTGTTTAGCTCGGTTTCTCCTAGCCGAAGTAGGAAAATGTGCTAAAGTTGACTTTTCATGTTTCCATGCTTCCATGCTTCCATAGTAGGCTTTATTTAGCCTCTAAATATATATTTCGAACTTGTCGACAATATATAGCTTGAGCCACTGACATTGGCTCAATTTCTCCAACACATGCCTTGTCAGGCCAAAATGTTCATTTTGGGTCCAAACAGTATGAAATACAAACACAATATACACAGATATCTGTGTGAGCTAAGTATTGTCACAGATATCTGTGTGAGATAGATATTGTCACAAATATCTGTGGGTCTACGTTTTATTAAACATTTTAATGATTTTGTCAGTTATCTTTTACACAGATAACCGTATGAAATACAAACACAATATACATAGATATCTGTGTGAGATGGGTATTGTCACAAATATCTGTGTGAGATAGATATTGTCACAAATATTTGTGGGTCTACGTTTTGTTTTACATTTTATTATACTTTTTATATTATAAATAAATTCTGACTTGCACAGATATCCGTGTATATCTATATTTTCACAGATATCAGTATAAATTTTCACACTGATATCTGTGACTATTCCAAATCACACAGATGTTTGTATGTACTATTATGAATGTATTTTTGGTGGGGTCCATATAAGTTAATAGTTACGGTTGTCTGTAGCACTTGATATTCCACACAGATATCTGTGGCTAGTTAAAATCAGTATGTATAAAATCAGTGTGGATAGGTTATTTTGCTAGTAGTGATCTGAAATTTCAATTCTTCAGTTGGTTGTATAACTTGTATTTAAAATTTTAAACTGTGAAACTTCTTTTGTTTGTACTTTGTAACTTTGAAGAAGCTATGAAGTTTTGATGTTATT
The DNA here is from genome assembly GCF_958449725.1 of Rosa rugosa. NCBI lineage: Eukaryota > Viridiplantae > Streptophyta > Magnoliopsida > Rosales > Rosaceae > Rosa > Rosa rugosa. The sequence continues at coordinate 51,638,760 of NC_084824.1, forward strand.
CTCTTCATTTGTAGCTTAGTTTGTGATTTGTATGATTTTATATTGTTCTTCCAAACCAGAAAATCAGAAACATGATGAAACTGTGGAGAAAATGAAGGCAAGAAAAATAGTACTTTTGGGCCCGAAAACCCGATAGGACCGGCCCAGGCCCGTATGGTCCAGTCCTTCAGGGTCCCTATAATTGAAAATCATTATTTGAGCCCGGCCCGAAAAAAACGGGCTTGGTCCCGGGCCTAGCAAATTGACATGCGGTCCCGGCCCGTGCCCAGGCTTAGCAGGATATTTATATATTATTGCTTCTCTATTATAATACCTCAATCACTGTAGAATGATCTAGACGCTTACTGCTCAAAGTGTCACCATGCCTTGCGTATTCTCTCACTCTTTCCTTAAACACCTCATATTTTTCCTGCAATCGAATTAAGCAACCCTATTAGCTCTAGTATTCACTAAACTGCATGTCTGTCACAAAATTAATTCGGATTATGTTTATAACCTGAACAATTTGCCTCTCTTGTATGAAATCAGTACCCCCAAAATCACCATCTTCATTCTCATCCTCTGCTGCTGAGAAATAGGCTTTTGGAGACCTGCACTTGATCTTATACCTCTTACAAAATGGAATCCACCGCTTTGCAAACATCCAAGCCTCTCTCATACCATTCAGAGTCACATCAGCACCGCCATCATCTGACAAATACACGTGAAGCTTCTTGGGTGGATAGTCGAGTGCCATGGCTGATATTACAGTGTTCATCACCTCCACGGGTGGCTCCTTCTCCGGATCAGCGGTGCAAATGAACACGTCGACTGCAGGAAGTTTGTCATCTTCCGGCAATCTCTCCGGGAACACAGTTCGAAAGACGGGCCTCCACCGATATGCCTGGGTTAGAAGCCACTCGAAGGAAGAGACGAGCTCGGCCGCAAAGACAATAAGAGATGGTAAGATGGGTGTTTTGGTGTCATGGAAGAAGAAAGAGGCTCTATAGTAAAGCAAGAATGATAAAGCGACGGAGTATATGACTGTATACGTTCGATTAATGAAGATTGTGAGCTTGTTGACATGGCAGAGATGCATGGGAGCATTAGAACTCTGATCCATAGCTTCTCTAACTATTTTTTGTGATTTTATACCTCTCTTCTCCACTCCTTATAAAGGAGCTTCATGCTAGCCTCCAAAGAGCTAGAAAGTCAAGGAAATCTGGAGTAAATATCTTACTCAGAAACTATATTTAATATGTTATGTTAATAAGGATAGCAGCCTATGTCTTTATGTTAATATTCAATGCCTTACGTTTCAAAATTGATACTAGTTTACTTGGGATAGTCGAGTACGTCTCATATGATCTTCGACCTTTCTGACATTTCTAGTCAAAATTAAAGACAGTGGTACGGTAATAAAATTCTGAAGACTTTGTTGATTGGCAGTTTCAACGAATACAATTCGTGTCATTGCATGCGTGCTGGCCAAACCAGAAGCCTTTTTTAGTCAATTATCTGGCGAAGCAAGGTAAATTGTTGAAGCTAGTTTCCAAGAACATTCCGACAATGTCTACACAATTACTATAAAATGTTTGAATTCAAATTGAAGTTGATCAATCCAGCAGTCTTACGATGGAGTACGTGTTCATGATTTGATGTGATTCTTGTTTGTATTGTTTTTATGGCTCAGCCTTTAGAGGATGTCCTAATCCAGCATTCAATCTGATCAACGACTGAATATAGGGTGGAAAGGATCAGTAAGAATGATTGGTTTGGAAAAGTATTATAGGCCGGTAAGGGAAGAGGATAAGATAGTATATAGGTTCCCAACGAAATGATCTCACGACCTTTTTGAGGCTCTCTCTTGCATATATTGAGTGGCGAAAGTTCGCTATGATTTAGGGAGAGAGCTCTGATAATGGTCCTCATCTAATTATAAGAAGGGGCTAAGTTTAATCTAGTTTACATAAGAGGCTTAAACATCCTTTCAAAAAAAAAAGAGAGGCAATTAAAGTTATGTTAACTAGAAATCCTTTAAAAAAAATGTGTGATATGAAAATTATATGCAGTATAAATAGGAGGTTATATGATCAAACAACTTGAAATGATTGTTTTTAAGTAAAACTAAATAACGTTTTGTACAAGTTTGAACTAGGACCATTAATTCCACTACAACTAGAAATCCATCTGAAATAAAATAGGTTGCTCTTGCATGATTAAAATATACATTAATTATTGGTTAACCGATCAAGACACGATTCATAAAAACTGTGAGTTTATGATCAACTTGTCATGTTAGGTAATCCGCAATAATCTTCTTTTTATAATTTGACCTTTTTATGATCAACTTGTCATATGTAAACAATGATGATTCTTTCGAACACATTTACATAGCTAGAATGCGCAGGCATGACTAGTTAAGTTTACTAAATCGGTTAGGCTGGTCAGGTTGAATGACTCGTTTAATAGACTAGTTGAATTTGAGGTTAATTAGGTCGCGTTTATGTCTGAATTTTTTTTTTTTTGGCGGAATTTTATGTCTGAATTTGAATCTCGATTTATATTCTGACCTACAAATACTATTTAATACTTACAATAATGGGTTTGTGAGTCCACCAACATTATAACTCTTAAAAGCTCATTAAAGCAAGCATCTACCCATTGGGTCTACCTCCCTAAAATCTGATACCTGTAACATCCCAATCAATTCTCTGATGTGATACTCCTCAGAGCTCTACATTATATGGATGAGGAAGGGGTCAATAGCAACTCCCAAATGATATACTCAACTTCTGCGATGAATAGTTCTTTGTGTAACCAAAAGAAAATGCATCGAGATGTTTTGCAAGTAAAATGTGAGGAAGAAAGTAGAACACGTTGGCCACATTTGGCCAAGAAAAAAAAAACCGTAGCCTTGGATTTGGTTTGGAAAAACAAAGTAATTACTTAGGTCGTCTAATTTCAATCCACTTTACCCAAACTGACCATCAGTAAAAGTAAAAGTGTAAAACTATGCTGTAATCTAAACTTGTAACTGGCTTAGATGCGAAGTGTGGCAAATTCATGGCGAGATGTATAAAAGTTAAACTGGGCCTGATGGGATAGGCAAATACATATATATAATTATATATGCACCAGAGAAGAGGTTATCATTATCTAATCAGTCATATATAATATACAAAAGCTTCACTAAAAATTTATGGAACTTAAACCTATTTCTGTAATAAGTACACTACAGATGCAAGGCCAGTTAAGGGAGGCAAGACTCCCAATGCTTTGAAGTCTTCCTTCGGTGAAATTCGCCATGTACTGTGACTTGTTCAAAATCAAGTGAAGATTTCTCTCTGAAACATGCACCAAATCCTGGAAAACAAAGAGAGTTGAGAAACATAGTGAGGTATAAAGGAGTCCCTTTAGTCCAAGCAAAAGATATAGAAACAAGAAATGCAGATCCAGGATTTATGTCCTAGACTGATTTACAATTGGCCAAGTGGACAATCCATTTGGTTCAAATGTAAACAGCGCTACAAACCAGTTATTCAAGGGCCATGGAAAGTAGTGGATGACCAAGACTTTCACATTTGGACGACCAAAATAATATATGAAATCAACTTCAGATTACTGAAAGTGTTGCACAGGAATTCGACTTTTGGTCAAGGAGTGGAAGGTGAACCAATAATTGGAAAATGATTCCAGGAGGACAAATTTTTATGACTCAAAAATCTATATAATAAAATCAAACAGTCAAACAAGTAACTCCCATGAATCCTAGGTTTATAGAGATGAAGTTGACATGATTTAAAGCAAGACAGTCAAACATGCAAGTCCCATGATTCCTAGTTCTCTATAGATGAGGTTGATAAAATTTAAAGCAAGACATGTAGAAGGCTAAAGGAGAAAATCCACAAATTAGTTGTTTGGACTTTGGATAAGCTAGACGCAATTCTTATATGTACTGAATGCTTTGGTTTCCAGTCAACTTTAGATTGCATGGATAGATATAGATTGCATGGATAGATAATGGAGATATCAGTGTATCCATTGTATAGGCAGGCACACAAGAAGAATATTAAGAGTTCTAAAGGCCTTCTTATCAGAAATCATGAGTTCTACTGACTTGCTGCTTATATCTACTCAGTACTCGTATCTATAATCTATCTCACTGCTTATATCAACTGAAATTCTCATGAATCTCCACCAGTACCAAATCAGAAACCTTAAGTAGAACAGATAAATCCATTATTCGGATGTGTATCTGATTCACTGCTCATATCTACTGAATGCTTTCAATTCTTTCCATCCAACATTAGATTTCACAGACAGAGAAGGGAGTAAATATTCCGTTAACTTCATTTGCATCGACACTATAGAACAATGTTCAAAGTTCTATAGGCTTTCCTAGTGAAAATGCGATAGAGAAGCCGGTTATTTCTTTCATAACAAAATGAACAGACAAGCACAAGCCATTGACTATAGACTACCAAAATCATAAACTGTTTCTTCTATTTTATATACAGATCAGTCCTTTTATCAGTAATAGACGAAGGCAAAAACCGACTTCAAACATATAAATCAACACACAATCAACCTACCCTACAAAGGAAAGGCTGCATAAAGTAAAGTCTAATTGCTATCGGTAATATGTAATAAGCAATGAACTTGAAAGAATTGCAAACTTTATCAAGCTCCCTCAACATGATTGATTATCACAACTACTAACTGTCAAGCAAACTTAACCCTCCACCATCGTTTTCAACCATCTTACATGGCCACTAATGACAAGAAGACAAGAGGAAAACGTCCTTAGATAAGTTGAATTAGGAGGACCACACATGCTAGTAGAAAGGACTTTCTACATTAAGGATAAAGGATTCATGCCTAACATACATCACTAGGCTTCTCAAAGTGGTAAAACACTACTTGCCAACAACTGTAGGAGGAAAGCTTGGTTGGATTACCCCAGCTCCAATTTATTCTACTTAATGGGGAGTCTGGCTCTTAATTGTAGAAAAGACATTAACCACAATGGTCTGTGAATAATATCATTCAAGAATAAGATCAATCAACTAAAACAAAGAGCATCACTACAACCACCCAAGAACCACAAATGGCCAAAATAGAAGAGGACAGATTGTGGACATTTACAATTGCAAACAGCACTAATCACAAACTGAATAGAAAAAAGAATCAAAAGAGGGAAAGAAAAATAACTACCAATGAAGTTCAATATATGCTAAGTTTGCTAACGACAGACATTTATGGGTCCAACATTCTATCAACGTCTCATTCACATGTCTGAAGACAAAGTGAAGTTCAGGAACACTGGGCCAGTTCACCCTCTCACCCGGCAGCTAGTGGCAGACAGGAAGAGATTTGGTGGGGTAAAGTTTGGTGAGATGGAGCGCGACTGCCTTTAGCCTGTGGAGCATCAGCAAACTTACATGAACGCCTTTTCACTCTTAGTGACTCTTCCCAAATGCATGCTTGCCAGAAATGCAGCTAATGTGATAGATGGAACAGTTGATGGCCGTAGAATCAGGGGTCCCTACTGCCGGGTCTGTGAGTCTATTGATGACATTGTCAGGTTGAATGTTCCATATGGGGCCAAGTTATTGTGCCAGGAACTTTCAGCATGGGCATAAGCCTCAAGTTTGAGACCAGGCTCTGCTGAGTAAGCACTAGAACTCTGTTTCGGGAGCACTATAGAACATTGTTTTGTAAATGACTATGAATATCTCTCAGTTACTGCCCAGTAGGTTTTCAAGGATTCTTGTTCCAGTGGTTGATCGAAATTTCTAATTCTTTTAACGAATGAATTTATGGCAAAATGCAACTAAGATGATACTCCATATTCATCTATTTGTAATGTAATACATAATAAGTACCAAGGAAACACCTAGTAAGAGCTTACCAAGATACACATACAAAAAGGAAGGGGAAAAGAGATATCAGTTAGCAGAAATTGGAGAATATCAATAACAACTCCTCAAATTGATGAAATACCAAAACAAAACTATCCCTAATGTCCCACATATTATCCAACTGAACCAAAAATAAACAGGAAGAACCTTTGGACTGATATGAAAGATATCAGAAGTCATCCAACACCAAATCCCTTTAGAAAGAAACCATTTTGACAATGCAAACAGTAGCATCAGTGGTTTGAACACAATACCACGGAAACAATTTATAACTAAATATAAGTAATAAGAAAGAAAAGAAAATGATCAAAAACACAAAATACCAAGGAGTTTGAACATAAATTCTACATGGGCATAAGATAAAGCAATTCAAGTATTCAACTAAAGAAAAGGGTTAAATACTGCTTACTCCCTATACTTATAGGGTTTCATCGTTTCAATCCTGACATTTGAATTTCACCTAAAAAGTCCCTGAACTCCAAATTTCCTCCTAATTGGTTCCTACCGTCAAAAACTCCGTTATCTTCCCCTAAAAAGTCTATTATACCCTCATTTACTTTAAAAATATATATATTTCTCTTCCTCTCTTTTTTTATTTTTTTTTCTTTTTACCTCTTTTTCTTCCGGCTCTTTCGCTTCCTTCTGTTCATCTCCTCATCAAGATGGTTCCAATCCACAGACCTTCAAGAGATGAAATGAAAAAAAGAAATAAAACAGAGAAAAATAAATTTAAAAAAAAAAAAGTAAGTGAGGGCATAATAGACATTTTCAGCAACTTTAACAGAAAATTTTGATAGCAGGGACCAATTGGGAGGAAATTGAGAGTTCAGGGACTTTTTAGGTGAAATTCGAAGGTCAGGGACTGAAACGATGAAACCCTATAAGTATAGGGAGTAAACAGTATTTAATCCTAAAGAAAATGACCTCATTAACTCTTATACATATAATAGTGAAAATGACACACCATATCCAGAAATCCAAAACATGAACTCCTAAGAAGAGTAAAGAAAAAAGAAGAATAGACATCAATGATACAAACAATTAGTTCTAAATATAAAAACTTAATAATCTAACTTGAAATCATCAACATAACTAAGAAAGCCAATTTCATAACATCCAACAAACGGGAAGTTTTGAGTTCCAAGTAACAGACAATAGCTGTCAGATTCAGGGTGATCATTCGCGTCACATAAGTATATCCAACTTCATATTCAATTCCAAGATTTATAATCAAAGATCAACTACATGTAGCAAAAATAAGTAATGACATATACATAAATTGGCCAGGAAAGTAATTGATATGAAAACAGAGAAAGTAAGCTGCAATTACCTACCACATAACACAAGGCACTCCTTCTACTAACTTTGACCCTTCTCCTTCTTGTGCTGTGCTATATACTCCTGGACTAGCTTAGCCTTCTCTCTCATTCCAGAACAAATCTTGTCAATCTCATCATTAACCACTTTCGGCAAAGAAACTTCCACATAATCAAACCAATCGTCCAAAGTCATCTTCTCCAAATCTGGCTCTTGCCAAACTCTTCTCAAACCTTCTTTAACACCAGTCAGTCCCCTTTTTATCAACATCCTTAGCACCACTAACACCAAAACAGCTCCAACTACCACTTCCAACCTTATCGCCACTCTCTCCAACATTACAGTCAATGGCTGCCTCTTCATGGCCCAAATTGGACCCTTTTGCCTTCTCATTATCATTGCCACTCTCTCCCACATCAAAACCAAGGCTGATTGTGGGGAGGCCGGTGTGGAAAGGATCTGGTCGGCTAAGGGGTAGTGAATCTGGTGGTAGGTAGTGTGCGAGCGATTGCATGTGATGCTCCTGCTAGCGGCGCATCTTTTGATGGCGACGAAGCGTCTGAAGGTAGCGACATTGCTACTGGCGGCTGTCGAAGGTGGTGATGGCGGTCAATCACGTCTGGGTGCCCAATTTTTGGGTGTCCAAATCAGAACGCTAGAGCTTTCGGCTCGGATTCCTTTCGAGTTTCGACCTATGGTAGAGCCCGCATGGGCTTGCTTTGCCCAGGATTTGGGACCCAAGAGGTGTTATGCTAGATAATTTGTTCAATTTGACAGTGTTCACTATTCTGGGCGTGCTGTTCTTAATTTTGGGTCGATTGATCATTTTTACATTCTATGAAGAATCACAGCGTGATCACACTGTGAGTACCACAATTGCGTGTCTTGGCGAGTAGTGTGTTGCAAGCTGTGACGAGTCTAGAGGTGGTTGGTCTGCCATTTTCTTACATGCCCAAATTGCAGATTCTGATGGTTTGGTCTCCAAAACTGAAGGTCGTAGCAATGATCTCATTGTTGGTAATTATCTTGAGGAGGCTAGGAGTTTACTTTCAGTTTTTGTTAGTTTCTCTATAAGTGATTCAGAGCAGTATTTAATTGTACATAAAAAACTTGCTGGTGTAGTACACCTTCTAATTTGTTCTAGCTTAGCTCAAGCTTCAGGCCGTTTGTGGCTTGTATTTGGTCCCCTGATTTTTTTTGGAATGTCATTCTAAACGATTGTAATCGTTAAGAGTTTCTATGAGTACTTTTAAAAAAAAAACCCTCGATGAGCGAATAAAATGTGGCGACAAAAGTTAGACTAGTATAACTTTGATAAGTACACATGTATATTGAAACCAATACATTGTCACCCAAAAAGTTGAAGAAAGAAGTTAAGTAACATATATTATTGACTTGGAAAAAATAGTGGGCAGGTTAAACAAACTTGTTACATGAAAATAATTGAACCCAAAACGCAGAAAATGATTGAAGCTGTAGCAGACAATAAGGTGACTGATGGTGGGATGCGACCATTGTCTTTCCTTATTAGCATTCCTTCTATAATAGGGTAATTGACGACCACCACATAAAATGGTATGAAGACTTGTATGAACAACTTCTCCAACTCCCCTAGAAAGATCACTCTGGCAATGGCCACACAAAGGGAGGCCAAGTTCAAGATTACCAGTGAAGCCAATGGAACAAGAAAAAGTGCTGAGGTTTGGAAATCAAATACCCCCTTGTTATAACGCTTGAGTTGCTCAACGTCATCAACTTTATTTGTTGGGAAGAAACTTGCTTCCCTCAAACCAAATTTCTTCATAAAAGCATCAAGACTACCATATAAGTGAGATGTAACTGCTTTCATCATCCATATTCTTTGCTCGTATATCCAATGTTGTAATGACGCTTCCGTTGTGAGGATCTCGTATAAATGTCTCAAAAAAGACGAGAGGAATACAAAAGAGAATATCCAAAAATACAAATTTGAGACCTGCGAAAACATTAGGAAAATGACCAACACGTTAGAATGTCCTTTTAAGGATATTTAGCCACTCTACTCCTTGAGCAATACTGCTCGAACCCATTCAAAATTTTAATAGTTTCTATAAGTCCTCAATATTTTAAATTTATAATGCGTCTATTTTTAAAAGGTCCTCTAAATAAAAGAACACAAGTATTTACCTCAGGGTACAGGGAAATGCCGTTGATTAGGCAAAGCTGAGGTATAGTTGCATGGCACCAGAGTGAGAAGAACCGGCAAATAGGGAAAATTGCTAGCCATCCATAGCACATACTTTCAAGGAAAGACATTTTATTAAGACCATATATAAGAGGGCAGTACTTGGAGATGGCAACATCAACCAACCCAGAACTCCATCTTGTCCCTTGGACCAAAAAGTCATTCAAATTAGTGGTGCCACTGCCCAAGAACTGAGGCCTGGGTGGATTGCAATACACTGAATTCCAACCCTTGCAATGCAAGCTAGCGAACCCTGTGAAATAATCTTCCACTACAGACGCGTATAAGAAACCAACCTGTCATAGATTAGAGAAACAGGTCTGTTAATTACACTTCTTTGATAAAATGTTTTCTCAGCTTTCATCAGTTGTTGAACTTACCTCTTCACCCCATTTGGTGCCATCTTCATAGGTACAGGAGGCTAGCTGTTGGGTCTCAGCTAGCTGTGCCATTTTCATATTAGGATTGTAGTTTCCAAGTAGGGATTTTATGAACTCACTTGATGGACCAACAGATTGTCTAAGTTCCATAAGATCCTTATGATCTACACAAAATGTTGTCAAGCAAAGCAAAGTGAGTAATATAGAACACAGAACCAACATGCACTCAAGTTAAAAAGATAATCACTTGTACGATATCGGAAAAACTTCACATTGCAATATTGCATAAGTTGGCACCCTTCATATAACGGAAAGTAACAACACAGTTTGGTTATTGACCAAGTAAACAACGGTGCGATTAATATTTATTGAGTGGCTTGCGGTTGTTGAACAAGGATAAAGACTGATTTGTACACAATCCATTAATATACATACCCTCCTTTAGGGATTTTCCATACAAGGATAACCTCTTGATGTAATAGCCAGTACCGGACACGCATGGCCCTTGTAGTCCATCAAAACCTTGCCATTGCACCTAAACGTTCAACACCAACTTTCTTGTCAAAGAAGAAACATACAAATACAAATACTACATGCATATGTCTGATGAATAGTTTTGTTTTTGTATCCATACCATAAACGTCTCTCTCAACTGACTGTCGTAGATGTCATTCTTACTGATGTTGTGGAATTTCTGAGGGAATTGCACAAGTGCTAGCGTAGGTGAGAGCTTGGGATCAAGGTGGAAACACATTGCTTGCCGAGCTGAACTTGGATCATTGCAATACATGTCACAATCAAGCCCTAATATGAAGGGAGAATTACTGATCACACCAGATACCCGAAGCTGCAAATTGTGTTTTGCGTTCATATCAAGCCAGGATTTAACATAAATACATATATGTTATACATAAGAGGAAAATGGGAGATGTGCATACAAGAACATTGAGAGCTCCAGCCTTGAAATGATGGGCATGAGAAGGTCTTTTCTCGCGAGAGACATAAACAAGGAGAGGCATGTTTTTTGCCTCATTTTCTTCAAATGCATGATTACTAGAACTTTCTTGTATCACCTGCATGCAACACTTCCATTTTATTTTATTTTTTGAAAAGCGGGTAGGAGTTTTCGCTAAATAATATTATTATTACTTAAAAATGGAGAGTACAATGAGGGGGACACCTCCTTTTTATATCATATCATGGATTTCTGTTTGGAATATGGGTACTTTTTTTTTTTGTTTTGATATGTTATGTGGGCAGTTCAATTATACTTTTTCAACTAGCACAATGCATATGAGTAGATGACATGTTAGTTATAAAAGTCTCTGGTAAAAGAGTGAAGGAAATTTTAACCGCTGGAATGGTAGGTATATGTAAGTATCAAATTTAAGTACAATATGGGGAAAATATTGGAATAATAATTATTGACAAATTAATGATGATTAATGTTAAATTATTAATGGCAGAATGTTTATATATTATTGCTTCTCTATTACAATACCTCAATCACTGCAGAATGATCTCGACGCTTACTGCTCCCAGTGTCACCATGCCTTGCGTATTCTCTCACTTTTTCCTTAAACAACTCATATTTTTCCTGCAACCGAAATAAGCAACTCTATCAGCTCTAAAATTCACTAAATTGCATGTCTGTCACAAAATTAATTCGGGTCATGTTTATAACCTGAACAATTTGTCTCTCTTGTATGAAATCAGTACCCCCCAAATCACCATCTTCATTCTCATCCTCTACTGCTGAGAAATAGGCTTTCGGAGACCTGCACTTGATCTTATACATCTTACAAAATGGAATCCACCGCTTTGCAAACTTCCAAGCCTCTCGCATGCCATTCAGAGTCACATCAGCACCGCCATCATCTGACAAATACACGTGAAGCTTCTCGGGTGGATAATCGAGTGCCATGGCTGATATTACAGTGTTCATCACCTCCACTGGTGGCTCCTTATCCGGATCAGCGGTGCAAATGAACACGTCGACTGCAGGAAGTTTGTCATCTTCCGGCAATCTCTCCGGAAACACAGTTCGAGAGACGGGCCTCCACCGATATGCCTGGCTTAGAAGCCATTCGAAGGAAGAGACGAGCTCGGCCGCAAAGACAATAAGAGATGGTAAGATGGGTGTTTTGGTGTCATGGAAGAAGAAAGAGGCTCTATAGTAAAGCAAGAATGATAAAGCGACGGCGTATATGACTGTATACGTTCGATTAATGAAGATTGTGAGCTTGTTGACATGGCAGAGATGCATGGGGGCATTAGAACTCTGATCCATAGCTTCTCTAACTATCTTTTGTGATTTGAGCTTGGTGGCTATCTCTCTTCTCCACTCCTTATAAAGGAGCTTCATGCTAGCCTCCAAAGAGCTAGAAAGTCAAGGAAATCTGGAGTAAATTATGTCGTATATGTTTTCACTATGGGAATATAAAGGGATATTTGTCTTTGAATTCGACAAAGCAGGCCGCGAATCGACTTGATTCCATTCACCGTATAATCCCAACACATTAACATCAATCACTTTCTTTAATAAATCACGTTTGTTTTATTAAAGATAACTTCCACTTAGGTTAATTAAGGTGAAAAGTTAAAAACATGCATGTTTTCAAAATGTAAATATCTACAGATGTCATATTGCCTCCGGATTTACATTGATACACACGTGTTAAAGTTGTTAAACTTTAATTAGTCAAGATCATGTGCCATAGTAATACTCGATATAGTATTACAAGTAATCAGTTTCTAATTATATAGTTAATATGTTAATAAGGAGAGCAGCCTCTGTCATTATGTTAATATTCAATGTCTTGCGTTTCAAAATTGGTCACTGGCAGTCCCCAACCTTGATACTTTAATTTACTTGGGATGGTCGATTACGTCTCATACTCTCATATGATCTTCAACCTTTCTGACATTAATTTACTTGGTACAGTACTAAAATTCTCAAGATCGACTTTATTAATTGGCAGTTTCAACGAATACAATTCGTGTCAGATGCCCAAACCTAAAGGCTAGCTTTGATAGTCAATTACCTTGCGAAACAAGTTAAAATTGTTGAAGCTAGTTTCCAAGAACATTCCGACGATGTCCATACAAAATGATTGGATTCAAATTGAAGTTGATCAATTCAGCAGTCTTACGATGGAGTACGAGTGCACGATTTGAGGATATTCTTGTTTGTATTGTTTTATGGTTCAGCCTTTTATTCTTGTTTGTATTGTTTTATGGTTCAGCCTTTAGAGGATGTCCTACTCCAGCATTCAATCTCATCAACGACTGAATGTAGGGTGGAAACGATCAGTAAGAATGATTGAAGCTTAATTTCTTGCATATATTGAGTGGCGAAAATTCGCTATGAGTTGTTATTTGATACTCCAAAATCCACAAGGTGTTACATTCAATTAAGTTTCATTGCTTACACTACTAAAACCAACCCTTAGAAGTATCTTCTCCTGCATGAATAGAGAGACGAGTAATGTCCCATGTAAAGATTGAGGGCTGAAGCTAGGTGTCAATAGCAACTGCCAAATGATATACTCAACTCCTGCGATGAATAGTTCTTTGCGCAACCAAAAGAAAATGCATCTAGATGTTTGCAATTAATATGTGAGGAAGAAAGTAAAACACAATGGCCACATTTGGCCAAAAAAAAAAAACCGTAGTCTTGGATTTGGTTTGGAAAAACAAAGTAATTACATAGATCGTCTGATTTTAATCCACTTAACCCAAACTGATCATCAGTAAAACTATGCTGTAATCTAAACTTGTAACTGGCCTAGATGCGAAGTGTAGGCAAATTCATGGCGAGATGTATAAATGTTAAACCGCGCCAGATGCGACAGGCAAATACATATATATGCACTAGAGAAGAGGTTATCATTATCTAATCAGTCATAATATACAAAAGCTTTACTAAAAATATCTGCAACTTAAACCTATTTCTGTAAGAAGTAACACTACAGATGCAAAGCCAGTTAAGAGAGGCAAGATTCCCAATGCTTTGAAGTGTTCCTTTGGTGAAATTCGCCATGTACTGTGACTTGTTCAAAATCAAGTGATTATTTCCTTCTGAGACAAGCACCAAATCCTGGAAAACAAAGAGAGTTGAGAAAAATAGTAAGGTATAAAGGAGTCCCTTTAGTACAAGCAAAAGATATCGAAACAAGAAATGCAGATCCAGGATTTATGTCCTAGAGTGATTTACACTTGGCCAAGTGGACAATCCATTTGGTTCAAATGTAATCACCGCTACAAACTAGTTATTCAAGGGCCATGGAAAGTAGTGGATGACCAAGATTTTCAAATTTGGACAAACCAAAATAATATATGAAATCAACTTCAGAACTGTTGCACAAGAATTCGACTTTTGGTCAAGGAGTGGAAAAGTGAACCAATAATTGGAAAATGATTCCAGGAAACCTAGGTTTATAGAGATGTAGTTGACATGATTTAAAAATCCAATCAAACATGCAAGTTCCATGAATCCTAGTTCTCTATAGATGAAGTTGATAAAATTTAAAGCAAGACATGTAGAAGGCTAAAGGAGAAAATCCACAAATTGGTTGTTTGGCTAAGCTAGACGCAATTCTTATATGTACTGAATGCTTTGGTCTCCAATCAACTTTAGATTGCATGGATAGAGATGGAGGAGATATCAGTGTCTCCATTGTATAGGCACACAAGAAGAATGTTAGAGTTCTAAAGGCCTTCTTATCAGAAATCATGAGTTCTACTGCCTTCTTATCAGAAATCATGAGTTCTACTGACTGCTGCTTATATCTACTCAGCACTTATATTAATCTCACTGCTTATATCAACTGAAATTCTCCTGAATCTCCACCAGTACCAAATCCGAAACCTTAAGTAGAACAGATAAATCCACTATTGGATGTGTATCTGATTCACTGCTTATATCTACTGAATGCTTTCAATTCTTTCCATTCAACATTAGATTGCACAGACAAAGAAGGGAGGGAATATTCCGTTGACTTATTTGCATAGACACGATAGAACAATGTTCAAAGTTCTATAGGCTTTCCTAGTGAAAATGCAATAGAGAAGCTGGTTATTTCTTTCATAACACAATGAACAGAAGCACAAGCCATTGACTATAGACTACCGAAATCATAAACTGTTTCTTCTATTCTATATATAGATCAGTCCTTTTATCAGTAATAGACGAAGGCAAAAACCAACTTCAAACATATAAATCAACACACAATCAACCTGCCCTACAGAGGAAAGGCTGCATAAAGTAAAGTCTAATTGCTATCAGTAATAAGTAATAGGCAATGAACTTGAAAGAATTGCAAACTTAATCAAGCTCCCTCAACATGATTGATTATCAACTACTAACTGTTAAGCAAACTTAACCCTCCACCATCGTTTTCAACCATCTTACATGGCCACTAATGACAAGAAGATAAGAGGAAAACATCCTTAGATAAGTTGAATTAGGAGGACCACACATGCTAGTAAAAAGGACTTTCAATATTAAGGATAAAGGCTTCGTGCCTAACATACATCACTAACAGGGGAATCGATTACAGGCCCAGTCTAGGCTTCTCAAAGTGATAAAACACTGCTCGCCAACCACTGTAGGAGGAATGCTTGGTTGCATTTCCCCAGCTCCAATTTATTCTACTTAATGGTGAGTCTGGCTCTTAATTGTAGAAAAGACATTAACCACAATGGTTTGTGAATAATATCATTCAAGAATAAGATCAATCAAGTAAAACAAAGAGCATCACTACAACCACCCAAGAACCACAACTGACCAAAATAGAAGAGGAGAGATTGTGGACATTTACAATTGCAAACAGCACTAATCACAAACCAAATAGAAAAAAAAATAATAAAAAAAACAAAAAAAAACACAACTACCAATGAAGTTCAATATATGCTAACGACATGGAATGAATTTATGGTAAAATGCAACTAAGATGATACTCCATATTCATCTATTTGTAATGTAATACAT
The DNA here is from genome assembly GCF_958449725.1 of Rosa rugosa. NCBI lineage: Eukaryota > Viridiplantae > Streptophyta > Magnoliopsida > Rosales > Rosaceae > Rosa > Rosa rugosa. Next base: position 51,654,576 of record NC_084824.1, read on the forward strand.
AATAAGTACCAAGGAAACACCTAGTAAGAGCTTACCAAGATACACATACAAAAAGGAAAGAAAACTATGACAAAAAGAAAGGGGGAAAGAGATATCACTTAGCAGAAATTGAAATTTATCAATAACAACTCCTCAAGTTGATAAATAAAAAAATAAAAAATATCCCTAACCTCCCACAGATTATCCAACCAAACCAAAAATAAACAGGAAGACGACAACCTTTGGACTGATATGAAAGATATAGAGAAGTCATCCAACACCAAATCACTTTGGAAAGAAACCATTTTGACAATGCAAACAGTAGCATCATGGTTTGAACACAATACCATGGAAACCATTTATAACTAAACATAAGTAATAAGAAACAAAAGAAATGATCAAAAAGACAAAATACCAAGGAGTTTGAACATAAATTCTACACGAGCATAAGATAAATCAATTCAACTAAAGAAAATGACCTCATTAACTCTTATACATATAATAGTGAAAGTGTATATCCAGAAATCCAAAACATGAACTCCTAAGAAGAGTAAAGAAAAAGGAGGAAGAGACATAAATGATACAAACAAGTTCTAAATAGGAAAACTTTATCTTCTAAGTTGAAATAATCAACATAACTAAGAAAGCCAATTTCATAACATCCAACAAAATGGAAGCATATCAAGAAATTTTGAGTTCCAAGTAACAGACAATAGCCGTTAGATTCAGGGTGATGATTCGCATCAGATAAGTATATCCAACTTCATATTCAATTCCAAGATTTATAATCAAAGACCAACTACATGTAGCAAAAATAAGTAATGACATATACATAAATTGGCCAGGAAAGTAATTGATATGAAAACAGAGAAAGTAAGCTGCAATTACCTACCACATAACACAAGGCACTCCTTCTACTAACTTTGACCCTTCTCCTTCTTGTGTTGTGCCATATACTCCTGGACTAGCTTAGCCTTCTCTCTCATTCCAGAACAAATCTTGTCAATCTCATCATTAACCGCTTTTGGCAAAGAAACTTCCACATAATCAAACCAATCATCCAAAGTCATCTTCTCCAAATCTGGCTCCTGCCAAACCTTTCCCAAACCTTCTTTAACACCAGAACCAGTCCCCTTGTTATCCACATCCTTAGTACCACTAACACCGAAACAGCTTCTACTACCACTTTCAACCTTATTGCCACTCTCTCCAACATTACAGTCAGTGGCTGCCTCTTCATGGCCCAAATTGGACCCTTTTGCCTTCTCATTATCATTGCCACTCTCTCCCACATCAAAATCGGCTGCTGCCTCTTCATCCCCAAAATTCAACCCTTTAGCAGCATCATCATCCACTCCATTCTCCTTGAGATCAACTGGACCTATTCCCCCCAAATCCTTCTGCTCCGGAACATCCCCTTTATCATCGTTATCGCCATTAACACCAACTGGACCAATTTCTCCCAAATCTTTCTCCGCCGCAACATTACCTTCCTCACACACCCGCGGCACTTCTTGCACATTCTTCCTCTTCCTACCCCCACCACGCCTCTTAGGTTCAATCTTCACTTGTTCACACTCTACACTGCAATTCTCCGAATCCGGAACCACAGCTCCCACATCCTTACACCTTTGAGTTGCTCTCGAACTCACTTCCGGCACAGCAACCTCCTCCACCAAATCCTCACTCTTCAAAACCCTTGCTTTCCTCGGCCGGCCCCGGCCCCTCTTTGGCTTCTCCACTCTTTCTCCAATTCAGAATTCTCTTCCTTCCTCTCCGGGCCCGATTCTCAGCAACCGGTGCTGCTGCACCAATTTCCTCATCATTCTCAATCTCCACCTCCAATTTCACTTCGACCTCATTCTCCTTCTTAACCCTCCCTCTCCGGCCCCGACTCTTCGCAACCGTCCCCACCTTCCCCGCCACGCCACGCCTCGGATTCCTTCTCAACCTGCTCCCTTCGTGGCCTTCGATCTTGACGGAGATCGACGTGTACTCCCCGATCTTGATCTCGTCGCCGTCGCTCAGCTCCAACGGCGTGTCCGGCTTGAGCTTGGTGCCGTTTACGATGGTTCCGTTGGAGGAGTCGAGGTCTCGGATCATCCATTGACCCGATTCGGAGTCGATGATGAGGTGGTTGGTGGATATAGGATATGGTGTACTTGAATTTTGAATAAAAATGAAGGCCTAGTGAGCTACCACTCCAGGCCGGGAGTAATTTAGGTATGGCCCCTCCTCAAAGGATATTTTTCACAAGCTGAGGTTCGAACCAGATACCTCCTATTACTAGGAGAAGCTCTGTAACATCCGGCCCACTTGCAGCCTAGCATGTTTCCACTAGACCAATCTCATTAGGTGGTGTATTTGAATTTTTGCTTGACGATGAGAGATAGTTTTAGAGTTTGAACATTGTAGGTGGATCATATGTGCCATACTCTCACGGCACAGCCGCTAAACTCATACTTTTCCATCTCTAGCCTCAGTATCCTCATGAAAACTCCTCAAATTTGGTTCTACAAAAATCCTTATACATCTAATGACAAGGTGGAACAAGTAAATATTAACTTATACATTTTCATTCCTTAAGTTTTCAAATGCAAACCTGGTTGGCAACCCTGTAGTCAGTGATTCAACATATCTGCAATTCAGCAATGGAACAAATAAATTACAACCAGGGAAGAAGCCAATAACATGTTCACCAACCAGGGAGTTGAGTAATGCATGTGACGCATAAAAACAAGCGAGACAGAAAATACATATAAAGCAAAATCTACAATTATTCCATGCTCACCCATATTCAGTGGCGGAACCAGGATTTGATCTTGGGGGGGGGGGGTCCATACATAAAGTGTCGGTCACATAACGGAATTACTATAACGCAAGTTGGAAGTCAAAAAAAAAAAAAAGAAGCAATAGTATAACAATGATCTAAAAATCTTATTCAATAGAATTCGTAAGCGGTAAGCCAACAATCAAGAAAAAATAAAACACAATTCCTACGAAAAAAAATCCAACCCAAAGGATGAATAGAATATAGTTAACCATATATCAAAACATAACTCGACGTTCTTGCATGTCTCGAAAGTCATCTATTATTGAGTCGATGGTAAATTTTTCTGCAATTTCTTTCTCAATGTACATCAGTAACGAGTCTGTAAGGAAGTCATTCTCCATTCGGTTACGAAGCCTTGTTTTGACTATACGCATAGCAGAAAATGATCGCTCTGTAGTTGCTGTAGACACTGGAAGAGTAAGCACAAGCACAATCACTCTATAAACAAGTGGATACCTTGTTGATCTTTTAGTTCTTACTAACCACTGAGATAAATCAGAAATAGTTGAAATACTTTTGAACTCTTGATCTTTAACCACATCATACTCAAAAAATTCAAGTTGTTTCTTGAGTTGCAGCTTCTCATGATCTGCAAAGTCATGTGGATAGAATTTTTCTACCAACTGACATATGGCATCAATCTTGAAACACTTGCTTATTTCAGTAGGATCTAAAGCTGAACTAAGAGTAAGTAGCTCTACAGCATGCTCATTAAACCGGTTATTTAATTCTTGCAATTGAGAATCTATGGCAGCATAAAATATATCTACCTGGTAATAATGTTGAACTGTCCAATCATCTTGTTGGTGACGAGCTCGACCTCCTCTTCCAACATAACGAGCATTCATATCTGGGATATCTATGTTACGTGCCTCACAAAAAGAATTTACCTTGGCAAATAAAGTATCCCATCCATCATCTCTCAACTTTTGAATAAATGCTTTAGTAGAGGACACAAGACTCATGGCATTCAAAATGTCTTGAGATTGACTTTGCAAAGCTAGACAAAGTTCATTAGTATTCTCCATAATTTCTTCCATGAGATGTAAGATGAAGACAAATTGATATGATGTCATTGACTCATAAGCTGAATCTGCATCTCCTGCTTGAGGACTCTTCCCTTCCTCAATTATGTTCAAAAGAACCTGACAAGTTGGGCTAAATCTTTGTCTCAAACTAGAAATAGATCTGAAGTACGAACTCCAACGAGTATCTCCAGCACGCTGCAAGGTTCCAATTTGGTTAAGTCCTCTTCCGGTCTCGAGTTCATCAATTGAAGTCAAATATGCAATCTCTTCTGCTTGAGCACTTTGAAATTCATCATTACGCTTGCATGAAGCACCAAGAATATTGACAATAAAAGTCAATTTAGTAAAAAACTTTTGGATAGGAATAACTTCTCTCGATGCTGCTACTAAAGCCAATTGCAATCTATGTGCTAAACAATGAACATAGTAAGCATACGGACAATCCTTCGTAATCAAAGCTTGTAGCCCATTCCACTCACCCCGCATATTACTTGCACCATCGTATCTTTGGCCTCGAATATTTTGGATATCTAAATTGTGATTTGATAAGACTGAATATATTGCCTTTTGCAATGTCGATGCCTTGGTGTCTGAGACATGAACAAGTCCAAGAAAACGCTCCCGAATAAAACCATATTTGTCAACAAATCTCAATACTATAGCCATTTGCTCTTTCTTTGACTCATCACGAGCTTCATCAACAATTATGCAAAATTTTGAATCATCAATTTCTTCCCGAATGGCCTTTTTTACTCTTACTGAAAATGCTTGTAACATTTGTTTTTGAATCTTTGGCGACGTGTAAGAAGCATTTCTTGGAGCATTCTGTAATATAACTTCAGCAACTTTTTCATTATATGAAGCCAACAATTCTAAGAGTTTCACAAAATTACCAGGATTGATTGAATCAACGCTTTCATCATGATCTCTAAAAGCACAACCTTGAAATGCAAGCCATCGAACTGCTTCAATTGAAGTTTTGACTCGTAGACGGTTGTCTGCAATTTGTTTTGAAGTATAATTTTCAACAGCATTCTGTATATGTTGGGGTTGCTTCATCAGAAATAATATGGGCCATATTGGCCTTCTCTTGATCTCTTCCATAATAACAATGTTGAGTAACAGTTTCTCTAATAGAACAAATTCACACAGGCCTTCAAGGCCGTCATATTTTTCAATGGGAGAGAGAGAAGGGGAACCTGCACCAACCCAATTCAATCACTAAAACTTTAATTAAGAAGACATATACTACAAAAAAAAAATTCATTTAGCCACGGATTTGTGCCGTCGCGGAAAATCTGTTTGCAGTCGCAAAAGACCAATGGCGACGGCTAGGCGACGGCAATTACGCCGTTTTCGTTGGTGGCGTCGCCACTGCTCATGGCTACAGCAAAATGCCATCACAACCGTATTTAGCGACGGCAACGAGCGTAGCAATGATTTGGTAGCTTATTTGGCGACGGCATGTAGCGACTGAAAACGCCGTCGCAAGTAACCTATTTGCTACGGCAGATGCCGTCACTTGCAATAAACTATGTTTTTTTTGTTTTTTTTAATGAAATTTTCCCTCCAAATTTTATTAGAAATAACCGGGAAATTGATTTTCCCTCCATAATTGCGACTGCGTCATTGCAGTCGCCACCCCAAGTATTTTCCATATGAAGCTTTAGCGACAACCAATAACCGTCACAACCAATTGGCCACCCAATTTTTTCTGCCATTTTACACACAATCAAAAGATATAGTAAAACAATATAAAGCACCAAAATAATCCTTTCATTCATAGCTATCTCACAATTGATAAGTGCCAAAGTTATATTTCATTACCAAGTACAAATTGAAATTAACCAAACGAACCAGTCTTTCATAATTATAAGAATCTACCATACTAGATAACTGAAACTCTGGAAGAAACATTCCCAAACTTAATATTGTTCAAAAGCAGACTTGACCACAATACTATTTATCATTAACTAGAGGGCTTGGTGAGTACTGGAGCGTGCTCAATTTCTTGATCACTAGTTGAATCTGGATGAACTCCTTCTCCTATGGACTCCCTTCTAATTTCATGGCCACTGGTTGCATCTTGAACCTATCACATAATGATACAATATGTATATTAGATTAACATCTAATTAATCCAATGTGCACAGGTATATGCAAATTCATAAAACACATGCACAATAAGGGAGCCTCATTACTTTGGAGAAGACATTGAGTAATAAAAAAAAAAATAAGAATTATAGAATTCAGGTCATAGATTTTATATCAGAACTCTAACATACCAATTAAAACAAAATGCAATAGAGAAAGATCAAGGGCATAACTTTCCACTACATTTACAACCAAATATTGTCATTGACAACAATATAACGAAAAGAGGAGCCTTACCTGGAATCAAAACACAGTAGATAGAGCTTATGGTAAGAGGAAGACAAATGCCACAAATCGAACACAACGAGATTATAATGCAAAGAACTTGTAACCAAAAACAACAAAAAATAATTTAGGCAAAGTCATATGTATGGAAAAACCAAATTGGTTAAGTCTCTTCATCAAAATCAAAAACACCAAGATATGATGAAGAGTCATAACTAAGGTTTTTCTTTTAACATGGTGGAATAATGTACAGACAAGAAAAAAGATATGTTTTCGAACTTGGAATATACATAAGTAGACAATCTTTAGATTGAGCACTTAATTAACTAGCTAGTTTGACAATCTGACAGGTAAGATATCTAACATAAGAGAATACATAAGTACAATTGAGAAATATAAAAGGCATCGTACATACAGCAGTTGTACTATAAGCAAGATAAACGCAGTTCAAATATAGTGACGTGAACTGACCTGAATGACAAAGAAGACGAAAGCTCAACTGGGGCATATATTCTACCTTGATCAGGAGGCATTAGAGACCAAAAAGCTGGAGACCAGTAACAATAATACATCAGTTGCATGAAAAAAAAATCCAAGAAAAGGCAAAACTTTTAAAGAGCTTATCTCAGTCATCCTTATTCTTAAGGCAAGGTTTATTGGCAATAAAAATTTAAAAAAAAAAAAAATTATGATGGTCTACATCATCTTTTTCCCAGCAGTAGAGTAAGCTACCTAGATATCAGAGTCTTAAAAGACAGAGAAAAAAAAAATACATACAGTTTTCTTCAGAAACTTCTTTCCAGAAATAATTTTTGCCTTGCAAATGTAGAAGCAACTACAAAGTTATAGGTACAACAATAATTAAGCCATGCCTATTAATCTAAAAGGAATTTGAGAAAAACGACCCAAACAAATTACCAGACCATCCTGCATAATGAAATTAGCATAATTCAAATTACATTCAATTATCTATCATTTGGTTCTAATTCTCTGAGCACAATATGTCCCAAAAAAGTTAATGGCAAAGAGGCCCATGTGATTGGTTTCTGGTAGCTCAGTTCCTTTAAAAATATCATGGCTCACCTCTTCGGCTCTTCCATATGCTGAGACACATCATGAACCGCATCTGCATGATACAATCACATAGTCAGATGAATATAGGACTCTAAAGCAAGATAAAGTGCAGGGGAAACCAGAAATATACCTAAAATAACTTTAATTTCGAAGAATATGAAGACAATTCTCTAATCTTAAAAAGTTGGCTACGATTCTTAAGTCTTCTAAGAGAAAACCTCCCTTTTCCTTGAATAGTTCCTTCTCATATCCAATTAAAACTCAGAAGCAAACAATAAAACAAAATTGTAGCTTCCAGTAATCACACATATCTCATAATCTCATAATAAAAGAAATCCAACATATCTTGCGACAGGTAGTGAGACAATAGCTTTACAGGGTGATGAGTGACAAACAATACTGACCTTGGAATTGTTGCACATGTTTCTGAGGCACAAGCTATGGCATTCAGCTTCCCGCACCAAGCAACAACACTGTGATTTTAAACAACAAGAGTATGAATTAAGCCAATAGTATGTAACTGCAAACATCAAACTATGACAAAACCATGTATATCAGTACTAGATCCCAAATTTCGTTCAATGCAGTAGAACCATGTCAGATGATTAAGAACTATAATTACTTCCATGCAATTTTCATTATGTCAACACTTTCATGACATAAGACGAGAAAATAATTAAGTACATTTTCTAAACTCTACAACATAAAATATTGTTCATTTAAAGAAGTCTATCTAATATCTAACCCGAAACTGACATGGAACATGGATAAAGTCAATTCAGAAAGACATGAAGGCTTGGCTGAGGAAGTTGATCTATTTAAAGCACTGCTTCTTGCAGCAACTAAGGTTGGTTGAGATTCACTTCCATCTAATGAAGGGAAAAGTGGAGTTTCTGGGGGAGTGAGAAGCCTAATGACAGAAAGTTGAAAAAAGAAGAAGTTAGAAATATGTGGTTTTATTGAATACCAATTTAACTTCATACAGAATTCTCCAATTTAGCAATTCAAGCGTGAACTAAATGTATCAAATTCTTGTTCACTTCAGTTTAGGTAAACATTTCAAGAAATGAAAGCAACCAGAGTCTAGCACAGTAGCAGGCACATTTGAACTAATCAGGCTATAATACAAACCAATTAGACTAAGCATAACTGAACTAACATGACACAAGTTTATATTGAGTAGGGAGACACTTCTTTCAGTCTATTTATTAAAGGATGCTTACATTATGGTTTGAGGTATCTCTCACAGTAATTTCCTCACCAAGGTGATTACCTACCTCTCACACGTCTTCACGAGAACATATCTATCTTTTCAGCGACTGACTTTTTTTCTTCAACTTCCCATCTCAAATGTTTCACAATTTTTTTGTAACCTTATGTACCACAAGTCTAATACTTGACAACATTACCACAGCTTGACAGAGATGTAAATAAGATTCTGAAATGCTAGCAATGCAAAATGCACTCAGAGTCTATAAGTCCATAAAATCTATATATCTTCTTTCTTTTTCGGACATTCTCTACTGGATACTTCACTCAATCAATTTCAATGTGACTCTAAGGCGATGCTTTTCTTGCCTTGTCCTACTCAATACTGCAGATTCAGCTATAACTTCAGAAAAGTGATCACCACTGGTTGATTCTCTAATAGCATATTTTAGAAAGAAACTTTCTTGAATCCCACAACTCCAAAATAAACAAAATTGATTCCAAAAACTAACAAAATTGAACTAACAAGGGAGATAATATGCATACCCACTCAAAAGCACAAGACAAGATGCAGGCCACAACGCAAGAGACGGACATATCTGATTGATTTCTGGGTATTAGAGTTTAGGGTCTGAGCGACGGATTGAATATGCAGAAAGAGGAAGAAAAATAGGAAGGAGGTGGAGTTGAACTAGCAGATGTCGATTTCGCGGATTGCTATGGTCGACTTCGTTGTCGGGACTGGATGGAGTGAGCGGGAAATAGCAGATGGAGGGAGTGGGAACAAGAACAAAGTTTATGAACCCAAAAACCTAAAACGCTTGCCGACATGTTTAATTTTGGCACCTATATCCACCCAAACGTCAAAAATAAAACAAAAGAAAATGTATAAAATGAAAATTTCATACACGACGGCACGTACTACCATAGCTAAAATTAAAGAAATTTGGAGACGGAAAGAATATGCCATAGCCATTGAAGGCATATTTATGCGACGACAACGTCATGCCGTGGCAAATAATTTTTCTCTTTGCGACGCCGCATTTGCCGTAGCGAATTTTAGATCAATGGCAACGGCATTCTCACGCTGACGCTAACTGGTGAAGCCAAACAAATTATTTTTTGTAGTAGACATTGAAATAGTACTAAAACTAGAAAGCAAGGTCAACATGAAGTTCCTCCACCAAACCATCTTTTCTAAGGGCTATTTTCAAAACTTGGAAACCTAGCTTTGCAACTTATAGGTAAATCAAAATCCACAATCTAATCGCAATTCAAAAAGACCATTGAATGATACCATTTCAAAGCACAGCTGAATACGATCAAAGATTTGATGGTGGACCTAACAATGATGTCCACTATGTTGTTCCAACAAGTGATTTCCCAGCATTGAAACTGCTTTTACTTTTGGCTGGACCAGGATGATGCAAGTTGTTAAAATTATTTTATTTTCACTTTCTTAACAAAATAGAAAAGGCCAAATGACAATTGACAAGCACTCCCAATCATGGATTTTCCTAATACATGTGAGCTAAATCTAATACTCACGATCGAACTCCGCCGAGTATATTAAACTCTTAATGGCTACATTACCAACAGTTCATGCTCTCCACAACTCAATTATCAAAACTTAATCAAGTTTGCCTGACAATCAAAACAGTTCATACATTACCAACAATCATACTGTTGACAAATTCTAAAAGAAATCCAACCCAACAACTAAACGCAATCACCTGCACTATAAACACAATCACCTGAAAATCAACCCAGCAACTAAATTTATAATGATATACTCTAATGACCAGATAAAAGTTTTTCGACTTTTTCATTGGCAGAAGCAGAGAGGAACTTCATACAGATCGGATGTTTCCCATTCACCAGTGAAAGGATAGCAGCTGGAATACCCCACAATGATTCCCTAGAAAAGCATAGACACTTACTCTATATGATTGTCCAGACGGGAACAACTCAAACCCAGATTTATAATGGAATCAATTGGAATCATACCTTCAAATAACCTGCTGCGAATCGAACTCCAATACCTTCAAATTGACTACTGCGAATCGAAATCGAACTCTGGGTTAGGGATTGAATTTGCTGCGTGTCGGAAAGGAGAAGGTCTGAATTCAGCTCTCCAACACTCGCAGCGCTTTAAACCACAATCGTTTCAAAACGACGTCGTTTCTCTGTTGTTGCTGCGCCTGCGCCTTGGGCGTCGCCTTCGACGCCTCAGCAGCCTCATCGCCTACCCATCGAAACCCACTCAATTTCATGCCAGATTTCTGCCTTTTGAGCCCCAAGGCGTGCTTTTTAATTCATTGATCAGTATACAGTATGCTTGTACTGTAAACTGTTGTGTAAACCTAGCCCTTGTCACTTCAAATCAGGCGACAGTTTAGAAGTTCAGATATGAACAATAGCAATTGAAATATACATCAAGAATAAGGCAAAGCATGTAACAGTTTTGTGCAAAAAAATCAAATATGATCATCCAATCCAGGCAACTTTGCTGCTTCTGGCATGGGGTTTTACATCTTGACCAGAATGATAAAAATGTCCATCAATCTCCAACAAAAGACTGAGTCAACAGAAAGAAAACATGTTTAGGGTCAGGTATAAGCAGTCAAAGACTCAAAGGTTTATCACTTAGAGTAATGCTAGGTGAACCACCTTTTGGGAAACCACCTAGAGCCCAGGTTAGGTGGCAACTTATGTGTCGTATCCATATCATTAAAGCATAATTTCTTATTTTTATATTTCTATGTTTTCTTAATTACAAAAATTCCTTTTTTTTTCTTTTTTACTTTCTTGATTTTGTCTAAACCCTTTTTTTTTTTTTTTTTGTGATATTATCTGGGCAACGTCTTCTCTATCAGACGTTGTTTTCTTTTCTCCTCCTCTCACCCCTCCTCAACCCTCTCACCTCTTCTTCAATTGATCAACGCCTTCTCAATTTGATCTCGGTTTCCTCACAAGTATCGTCAACAAACCCTCTGCCTAAACGTGGTTAGTTCTTTTTTTTTTTTTCTTCCTAAGTATGAAACACGAATAGCATAGCTTGTTCAAAATTAGGGTTTAGGGGGAAGTGGATTTGAATTAGGATTTGATCAACACATTCTCAGTCTGATTTTAGTTTCCTCACAAGCATTGTTAATAGAGCCTTTGCCCATTCTAATCGTGTTTCATACTCAGGAAAAAAAAAAAAAACTAACCACGTTTAGGCAGAGCGTTTGTTGACGATACTTGCGAGGAAACCGAGATCAAATTGAGAAGGCGTTGATCAATTGAAGAAGAGGTGAGAGGGTTGAGGAGGGGTGAGAGGAGGAGAAAAGAAAACAACGTCTGATAGAGAAGACGTTTGCCCAAATAATATCACAAAGAAAAAAAAAAGGTTTAAGAGATAAAAGAGAGTTTCTATTGGGACCTCCAAATCTGCTCACTTGACCTCACTCTATTATGAATTATTAAATGACATATATAACCTACTATAAAATGACTATTAGGGACAATAATTATATCTAAAAAATTGTTATATTTATTTTCTCTAGACTTTCCAATTCAATAATATTAGATTGCATTCTTTATTATTTTCCCTATCTATTTTCATTTTCTAATTTCACTACATACTCATTAAAGCATTCATATATATATATTTATTAAGAAATAAAACTATGATTAAGATAAAAATGTATGATATGCATATTGGTCACGGAGAACAAAATAAATTGTATTATGCCCTAAATCTAAATCTACCCATTATATTTGTAAAAAGAAGAAGAAAAAAAAAGAGCTAGCAAATAAAAAAATATATATATATTTAAATAATTAATCATGAGGTACAAAAAATAGAGAAACATTAAGAAAAAATGATTAATCTTTATTTTTTTTAACAGCTAAAAAAGAAAAAGTAAATAAAAAAATCACATAATAGTTCAAGTTATTTTATTTTTATTAATTTTTAAAACTCAATACCTTGTGTTTTATTTTTTTTTATTGGATAAGAGATTTATGTTGTCAAATTAAGGAATGGAGATGTAATTAAGATTTATAGAGTAATTAAATCATTGAAATGACTAAGTTTTTTATTATAAAGATCTTAGTTTGTTTGTAGATTAATTATATGAGTGAGGTTATTTGAGGAACTTTAGTGAGGTTTAATGAGCAAATTAAGTATTTGAAAATTTGATAAGAGGTGTAAAAAGCATAGAGGTCAAGTGAGTAAATTTGGAGGTTCCAATAGAAAAACTCGAGATAAAATCAAGAAAGTAAAAAAGAAAAAAGAAAAAAAGAAGGAATTTTTGTAATTAAGAAAACATAGAAATATAAAAATAAAAAATTATGCTTTAATGATATGGATACGTCACATAAGCTGCCACCTAAGGTGGGCTCTAGGTGGTTTCTCAAAAAGTGGTTCACCTAGCATTACTCTATCACTTATGATGGTTGAGTGGAAGAATAGGGTGTAACAACTTACTCATCAATATCTACATGCAATCCATCAAAAAAAACTGTACATGCAACAAAAAGTTGCTATGATGAACAGAGATGAGTAGTAGTCAAATTTGCTCCTGCATGCCTTCCTACCTTGTCAACATAACCAATATGAATGCCATTAAAGATTTATCATTTGCACGATCAAAACCTGTTAAACAGCGACAAGCGTGGCCCGTGGCCCACCATTGTACCGATACTGTCCCAACTTAACCACCCGTTAGGTGTTGGGTTTTAATCACAAAAGGCCTCGGTACAATTGGGTAAGAGCCACCCACTTATAAGTTATATTTTATTTGTCACTTTTCCAATGTGGGATCTTTCCTCTCCAACACGCCCCCTCACGTGCAACCTAACTCTAGGTCTGCACGTGAAATTAATTAATCCAATTCCCACATTGGAAATTGGGACACAAGTCTCATATCGGAGACTTGGTCAATACAATCCAAGGCCCACATTGGACACTTGGTAATTTCAATGGCAATACAAGGAACCCCAATTTGGGCTCATGATACGTGCCTACGTGGAGACGCAATTGGAGAATGACCCGCTCTGATACCATGTTAAACAGCGCCAAGCGTGGCCCGTGGCCCACCATTGTACCGATACTGTCCCAACTTAACCACCCGTTAGGTGTTGGGTTTTAATCACAAAAGGCCTCGGTACAATTGGGTAAGAGCCACCCACTTATAAGTTATATTTTATTTGTCACTTTTCCAATGTGGGATTTTTCCTCTCCAACAAAACCAAATGGTGAAAGATTTCAATTCTATCACAGCAAAAACCATTGTCATTGCATTGGCTTCACACCTCAGAAGTAGCATATGACCTCAATGCCTTGTTCAGACAACTATTATAATGTGACTAATCTTATTTGCCAACAGTATACAGCTTTTCAACGAAAGTTAAATCCCCCCCTCTTCCCAGATTTCAAAAGATTATAAGCTTTGCAAACTGGCAATTCCCCTAAACTCATTTCCACACTTCGATCATTATGTGTCAGGCATCACAAACAAATCTCTTTACACATAAATATAACAGTCACAAAACTTAATTTTCTTCTGCAACTCTTAGACTTTGAAATTCAACAAGTGGATTCCCTAGACATATAGTACGAAGCTTCTACTCAAGTTAAACTATTTACCCAGGAATATGTGTACAAGAGAAGTGTTAACCAAAGTTCTGCATAAAGTTTAACCTTGCTGCATGTCATTGCCTGTCAATATGTGATTGCTTTACAGCATGCTCAGTGGTCAACAAATAAGTGCCTACAAAGATAGTAAGTTAGATATGGATCTGCGTGGATTAGAAGCAATCTAAATGCCATTCAGAGTTTTATCATGTTATAACGAACTGTAATATACCATGTGACTTACTGTGAGTGAAAACCCTCACTTTGGGGTGGACGAGGAATGATCTCCAAGAAATTTCCAACGGGGTCGCATCGCACCAGTCAAAGGTAATCCAATCTCCAAGATACCCTTCATCCATTTAATCCGGTTTACAAGTTCCTCCAAGTCCAAAAGTGCAGTTTCTAATGTATCAGATTTCATTGAATTTAACACTATGTCTTCATGAGTTTTCTTTCTCTTTAAGGGCTTAGTGTTATCAAGTATGTCTACTCTTGTTGTAGTTGCCTCCATTTCATTTAATGCATCTTCCAAATGCAATTTTGAAACGCTGCCTGAGCAACTCATCTTCCCAAACCCACTATCTGCCACATGAGTTTTCTTTCTCTTTAAGGGCGTTTTGTTATCAAGTATGTCTACCCTAGTGTTCAAATCGAAAAAATCATGAGGCCAGAAATTACATGGTGATGGTCTTTCAAAATAAATCGGAAAATGGGAGCCAACTACAACATTGGTGCACAATTACATGCTCGTACAACCAGTTGTGAAAACAAAAGAAATACATTCAGTTGGTAAGCTCATAGAAGTTGTTAAGCTTTGACCAAGTTCAAATGACAAGCAAACGAGATATATATGCTGCTATTCAAATTTTTGTTGGCTTTGAAAAATTCAAACATGAAGCAAACAAGAATACATTGCTATTCAAAAAGTCAAACTACAGCTGGAGATAAGCTTCTCATTCAAAATTCAAATACAAAGTCTGGAGGGCTATCACATATCCAACTACGTACGTTGCTATATAAAAGGTAGTAATGTGAGACGCAGAGGAGGAAAAAAAGGCTACAGAGCAGAAATGGTCTTTCTAAATGTACCCAGCAAATTTCTATGTAGACCCAACATATTAATTTTAGCATGAAAAGACATTTATATCCTCGTATGAAATGACAGTAATGGTCACGACCGGTAAATAAAGATAATAACAAAATAAACCATAAAGTCTGAAACTCTTTTTTGTATTTGTACCTAGCAGTTCACTGTGTTCACGTTGTTATGTTGTTTCTTTCAGCAAAACCTTAAACCCAAATTTCATTTTCCTTTGTAATTGCTTCAAGGGTTTAATACACAAGATATCGACAAAGTTGTGACTGCAGTTATGATTTTGGAGGCGTCAAATAAGGTTTGTTCATTTTGTTTATCATAGAATCGGAATAAAAAAAAAATTGCTGCAGTTTATCGCACTTCGATCGGTCAATAAACACCGAAAATAATTAGAATATTTGGTAGTTTACCACCGAATGAAATAGGTATGTTCGGCAGTCAACCACCGAAGATTACTATATTATTCGGACGACAACCACCGAATTTTACTGCTCTGTTCGGGCCATAAACACCGAATATTGGTAGAATTTCGGCAGACAACCACCGAATGTTACTACTTGTCGAATTCTTTTACTATTTTCAGTTCCTTTTATCTGAAACTCACATCGAGTCGATCCTCTTTAATGAAGCTCCGGACTAGTTCCTCAGTTAGGGAACGAACTTGGAGCAACGCTCATTGATGCGGAACGCATCATAAGTAACTCAACTAAGGGAGATAATTGGGGTTTTGGTGGGTGTGGATTTTGCTGGGTGTGAGTTTTGGGCGTGAGATTTGCTGGGTGTGAGTTTTGCTGGGTTTAATTAATAATAAGGGTAGTATTGGAAAAATTGCAGGGTGTAATATAAATTCTATCATTTTGTTGGGTGTAAAAAACTTGCTGGGTCTACATAGAAATTTGTTGGGTACATTTAGAAAGACCCAACAGAAATACAGAGAGTAGAAGAGGATACGCAGCAAAGAGAGGCAGAAAAGAAAGGTCCAACGACCATAAAGACTCGAATTTTGCTACCGGGGAAAGAAGAAAAGCTGCAGGTATTCTATAGTTATTCTTTCCTACATAAGATTTTACAGATGATGCTTATGACAGGGAGAAGAAGTCTGTCCTCCTTTGTGGTGCAGTGTTCATCTACATCTCATATGGTGTTAAAGACTCTAATAGGCCGTTCATGCAACGACCAAAACTATTAGAGCCTTTCCGAGCCCTCCAAGATGATGTCTTTGCTGCTCTCTAAAACTTAATGCATCGAAACAAAGTGGTTGTTCATGAACAGCCAAGTTTCGTGCCCAAAACTCCTCTAAAATGGGGCTGCTATCGCAAGAGTAATGCATAGAAATGGTTGTTCATGAACAACTATTAAAGTGCTAAAAGCTCCCTCGAAAATGACATTACTGTGGTCGTCCTATCAAAATTACAGGAATGGAAGTCGTTCATGTACACGACCAAAATTTTCTCCATGACCAACACTTTCAGTTTGACCATTATTTGAAGCTGATAAGATGTTGTTGCTAATCATGACGCCACAAAGAGAAGAAACTTGCAATCAAGTTGTTTATGCTCCAACCGATACATACAAGCTTAAAGAAGTACCAGAACTAGAAGGAGACAATAACATCTCGACACTAAAATGGGATTCTGCAGGACTCATGACATTGTGGTGCAGAAGCAATACAAATGGGTGGACAATTTGGTTATTTTAATTGATAACATGGCAGCCATGATTGAAAAATCAAGCTCTGTAGCTATGGCTTCAATGAATAAGAACAAAGAATTTGAGAGGAAATTTTAGTAGAGTTTCGCTATTGTTATTACCAGCCTTCATAAAGCATTACAACGTAATGCTACTTATAGCAAAACCAAATCCTTTATCACTAAGCAAACTCTAACAAACTATTACAGCCTGTCACTTGAACAACCATGCCACATCACCTTGAACACCTGGAAGGCTAGAAGCAGCATACTCATTAACACCTCCCCTCAATCTCAGTGGGGTTAACACACTGAGATTGCTGCAATGCTTAATAGTTGCTTGAGCATTCATGGCAGTGAATATAGGTGGACAGGCAGCACAATGAAAAGAGTTATTGGATCTCTGATGATAATCAGAAGCAATGTGCCTTCTTTTCCCACAAATTTGATAATCAACAATAGAGGATGAAGCATTATTGTCAGACCTCCAATAGCAAATGACTGTTGTATGCCCTCTCTTGCGACAAATCTGGCACTCTGGTATAACATTGTTTCCACTCCTGTAACCACTAGAAACATTGTTGCCATAGTTCCTTCCTCCATTATCCCTCCTCTTGCGACAAGCTTCTGTTACCTTTATTACCAAAGTTCCTGCCTTGAGAGAATGAAGTATTTGGTGCCTGTGAGAAAGAACCTTGTTGCATTGGTGCATTACTATATGTGCCACTGTTATTAGAGACTCCTTGCTTTTGAGAATAATTGTGCTGAGGAACATAACCATAGCCACCATTTTGAACCATTTGACCACCATTTTGAGCCATGAACCCACCATTTTGAATCATAGAATTACCATTCTGTGTTGCATAACCATAAGGTGGAACAAATGCTGAAAATAAATTTCCATTTCCAACCTTGTTGCTCAACAAATATCCAGAATTAGGTGCAGATTGTGGAACACCAATATTTTGGGTGAATGGAACCATGTCTCAATAGTTTGGGGCAGTTGTAGGCACATTAAGAATTGAACTTGATATCATGTTGTTCTGTGGTGTCCCAAAATGTGTAGTGGAAACAGGTGATGGCGCATAATAATGATGAACATTGGAACCAGAAGATGATGTCATGAAATGATTATAAGCAGGTATACCAGATAGCACACTAGGATTGGCAACATTAGGCAAGAAACCAGCATTTGATGTAGCATTGTATAAAACAGGTGCCATAGAACAATTACCAGTATACTAAGATGACAAGATTGCATCAGTACTTGACATTCCATATTGTACACTTTAAGAGAAATTGTTACTGTAATTGCCAGCATTGAAAGACCTTTCATTTAACCTTCGAGTAGACTGCTCAGTATGAGCAACCATAGCAGAAATGGTATTTTGAGTTTGAAGCACCATTGTTTCCTCAAGATCTCTCTCAACAGCCAACAATTGCACTACTACAAAAAGTTAATCACACAACACTAATCACACAACGGAACATAAATCGTCTGTTGTGTGTTTAAGTAAACTCTATTGTACAACGGTATTAATGATGTTCTGTTGTGTGAATGTCAACAAAGTGATAACTTTTTTTCTCAGAACTACATTGCACAACGGAATTAAGAATTGTCCGTCGTCTGACTCTTAAAAAATTTAGCGGCAGATTTCCTTCCACTTAGGAGGCTTGGTTGCCTCTTAAAACACTTACATTTGGGCTACTAGGTACAACAGGTTTCACTATTTCAGTTGTGTGATTGAAAAACTGAGCAGCAAAGTTTGAGGAAGTTTGCTTGAATGTGCAAGCTGTAAAAATTATACAACAGATTTAACCTTTTTTGTTGTGTGAACTAGAAACATAGGCAAGAAGATTTTGAGCCAAAATACTCATGGCATGATTCCCTCCACGTTTTGGCATTTTGAATTTATGTAATACACTCGTACAACAGTTTGTTATGTTTCTGTTGTTGGAGTGGCTCGAGAATTTATCGAGGCCGTTTATAGACCAAAGAAACATAACAAACTGTTGTGGAGGAGAAAATGAAATCTGATTTGCCTCTTGATTTGCAGTTTTCTAGTTGTCACCCAAGCATCAAGGTGAGGAAAACAAGTCAGGGATCTTATATTTCAAGTTTCTTGATGATGCCTAAAGAAGTTGAATCCGGGGCTGAATTTGAATATAGCTATTGATGTTTATCTTTTTTCCTTTTGGCAGATGTGAATTGTATGTTCAGGTTATTTGAGCTGTTGATTGGCTATGACTTTGACTATGATGAATACCACAGGTGAGAAAAAGCCTTTCTATTTGATCATTTTCTGTTTGAGCCCAATATCGAGATGGAACCAAAATGGTTTGTACAGTTTGTCTCTACTCAATTTATTAGTATTGTTTACAGTTTGCTGGATTTTTAATTAGAAATGTTATTTATAGAAATGAGATAGATCTGCCAAGGTATTGCATCTCATATACTTTGTCAGTTTGTGCCTCATTGTCAGTTTTTCTTATAACTTAATTGCTTTTTCTAACTGTTTGACATGTATTGGGTGATAGTAAAACAATGCTTCATTCAATTACTTGATTACGCTTTGTTGGGTGAAACCAATTGATTCATATAGATTCTTGTCATAAGATTGATCATAAGATTGGCATCTAATATAGTGTGATCATAAGATTGATGTATAGCATATAAGTTTATAGAATGGTTTTGCTAGAAAGTTTAGCTTGATGGATGCCAAAATTTTATCATATTATTGGCCAAAATATTGGGGTTGATGGTGTGTTATTTAGGTCCATTATCTATTTATTTTATAGGTGCCTCTGAATTATTGTTTGTGTGGGGAGTTTTACATTTTCAGTCATGTTACAGGTAAATGAAGGGGATGGTGCATTTTACAGACCAAAGATAGATACCAATGTATCTGATGCATTGAACATGAAGTTTCAGTGTGCAACATTACAGGTATGTTGTTATCACTTTCTCTGTTCAACGATCTCTTGTTCTTTTGTTTTCTCATTATGTAAATGTAACTGTCTTAGGGAAAAATACTTTTGTTGCAGATTGATTTTCAGCTACCTGCTCGCTTTGAGCTGTATTACTCAGCAGAGGGTGAAGAAGGCAAGAAGGAGGCACCTGTTATGATACACATAGCCATTTTCGGTTCTGTTGAGCGTATGTTTGCTATACTGCTGGATCACTACAAGGGGAAATGTTTGCTTCCATTTGATATATGAGTGGTGGCTTATCATTGATTTGGCTGGAAGTTGGACTTTTTTTTTCCCCTTTAGTTCCAAGATGGAAAGATATGCATTAATATTTGCACTTATGCTTTGTCCTTTGCTGTTTGGTTTAATGTCGGTGGGTAATTTTCTTATGAATAGGTTCTCTAGCAATAACAGTGGCAAATCCAACTGATCTTGTAAAAGTTAGACTTCGAGCTGAGAAAAAATTGCCACCAGGCGCACCAAGGCGCTATTCTGGCACATTGAATGCATCTTCCACCATCTTGAGACAGGTTGTGCATTGATATTGAATCTTATTTTTCCTAAAGAAATTTCAGGGAGCAGCATTGAATATATTGTTTTTATTTTTATTTTTTATTGTGGGTACTTTGCGAAAAATTCAGGAAGGAGTTGGGGTTCTCTGGACTGGAATTGGACCTAACATTGCATGTAATGCTATGATTAATGCTGCTGAACTAGCTAGATATGATCAAGTGAAGCAGGTTAACTCATCCTGAATATGGTCATCATTCCCTTTTGAAGTAAAACTCTTGTTACTCCATTTTAATGTGCAAAATTTCTATGCAGACACTTCTGAAAATTCTCGGGTTAAAGGCAATGTTGTCACTCATCTTTTTGCTGGTCTGGGGGTAAGTTTCTATGCCAATGATTTTATTTTATTTTACTTATTACTAATGTATATATTTGATCCTCTATTTTCTTTTTTATCTTAGATTATATGGTTGAAAAGCTTGGCATAGAGTTTGTTTTGGCAGGTCAGTGTGGATTAAAGATGGGCAGATCTGGTACCTCTCCCTTGACAATAATGTAGGTAAAAAGGATTGAAACTTTGAATATCAATCATTTCAAAGATTAGTTTCCAGTTTCATTGCTAAATCAAGTAGCTATTATTGAATAGGGTATAGGTTTCAAACGAAACAGATGTACTGATTTGGTTGGTTTAGCATGAAGCTCAAGTTGGTTGGAGGTGACTCTGCTGGCGTTGTGACAGCTTACTATGTAAGTCCCATCTTTTAACTTCATTCATTTATGTCAGTAAATCATAATCCTATTTGGAAGTGTGTACAATTATGTACTTGCAGATGTGCTACCATTATGTACAATTTGTATGGATGAGTTAACACATTTCTTGAGGTGAAAAAGTTTTTAGTTGATCTGAATGTTAATATCTTTTCTCTGGCAGGAAGAGTGATCCCAGTGAGTTTGGTTTACAGCTTTGGGACTCTATTGCTCGATATGCTCAGTGGCAAACATATTCCCCCAAGCTTCGAAATTGAGCTTTGGGACCCTTGTTCTTCTTCAAAAGGAAACTTCGTTGAAGCAAAAAGATATTATATCAGCTTTTGATTCATATGTAGCTATAGCTAGGAATGCTTTCTTGTTTGGTACATTATTTGGTTACTTGAATGTATGGATTTTTGAAAAATGGTAATTGAAATGATATTGATCAGAGTACTGTTTATGTGGTAATTACTGTCCAATATTGAATCATACAACACAATACAAAACCATGTGTTGTATGACTGAAAGAGTTCAAAATTAAGGCTTCTCCTACAACAGTCATTAGATGATAGCTAATTTAGTTACAATATTCACACCACAGCTAACCAAATGTAGCTGTTGTGTGAACTAACAACCAACAACAAAAGAAAACAAAATTCTGTTGTGTGAGATTCGTAACATACAACAGAAATAAAATCATCTCTGTTGTCTGAGTGAATCAACAGACAAGGGAGATCATTTCAGTTTGGTTGTGTGTTACTTATCTCAGACAACAAAGAAAGAATTATAGCTGTTGTGTGTTATTAATCTCAGACAACAAAGGATGAGTCATAGCTATTGTGTCTTATGAATCTCACACAACAAAGAAAGAATTATAGCTGTTGTGTGTTATGAATCTCAGACGACAGCAGAAATTATCTTCTGTTGTCTGAATGGCTCGACACATCTCCGCGCATGCCATAGCAGGCACATGTTGCGCAGAATTCACACAACAGAAAATAATTATTCTGTTGAGCCAATTATCAGAAGACAGTGGAATCACCGTTGTGTGATCTTTCAATCACACCACCGTTGTGTGATCTTTCAATCACACAACACTCACTTAGACCATGGTGGACTTCTTCATCAGACAACAAAAATCCAGCGTTGTCTGATTAAGTTTTTGTAGTAGTGTTGAGAACGGAACTCTTCCATAGATCGAGATAAATATGTCCATGGCTTTAATAACCACTTTGATGTTGTTATACTCAGGAGGCAAACCATTGAGAGCTAAGATGATAATGTCTTCATCAGCAAAGTGCACACCTACAAAAGCCAACTCGTCTCTAGTATATTTGACACGTTGAAGATACTTGTCTATAGAATCATCATTTTTCTGTAATGTATGTAGATTGGTCTTGAGTTATATGACATCAAATCTTGAAACAGCAGAATATTTGTTCCTCAAATTGAGCCAAGCCTCCCTTGAATTTCTACTGCCAACTAAAGAGGACAATGCTTCACTAGATATAGTGGCAGAGATAAAACATAGCACTGCCTTATCATTTTTGTTCCATTCCTTAAATTCCCTAGTAACTTCAGTAGTTATCCCATCATTAGTAATCAAGAACTGAGGCGGAGATGGACATGTATCATCAATGTATCCCATTAAATCAAGACTTTGGAGAAAATTTTCCATTTGAAAGAACCATAGAATGTAATTATTGTGATCAAGCCTCAGAGTAATCAAATTCTGCATACTGGAAAGAAGATAAATGATGGGCAATTGTGTATCTCTGTTCATGATGAAAATGAGGACGAGCTGCAAACCACGACAAACCAAGATGGAAAAATGCAGGGATAGACTTCAGTTTTCAGTATATGTTTAAGATGAAATTTCTTCAAGATACAAGTGACTCTTCAAGAACGAGATAAATGTCAATATTCAGTATCAATAATATCTTCAGCAACAAGATGGCATAGCGCATTTGACTTCAAGAAATAGAAGAGGAGTGACCCTTTGTGGGATTGTGCTCTGGTAAATCTTTAAAAACCAAATGGTAGCTAGGTGATTACCCTTCGTGAGATTTAAGCTGCAAGATAATGAAAATAGACCCTTGGTGGGATTAAACACCAAACTGTCACACTGAATCATCAAAAGAATCTACTCTTCGTGGGATGAGAATGATACACCAGAAAAATCACCAAAATTATTATCCCAGACTAGCATATATCAATAGTAATGTGATTCCATCCACTCAAACCTTTGTGGGATTAACCTCAAAGAAATCAATTCTGCCAATCAACAATAGCAAGCACCTTCCTGCACTTATATTGCAAACATACCAACCCCCAACACCACTTCAAGAAATCCTTCAATTATCTCAAGTTGTCTTGGCACATAAATAATGTCACTTGTACAACAAAACTATCAATGAAAACTACCAGTTGCAGAGCTATCACTTGAACACCAATACTGATAAGAACTATTGCACTCCAATACTGTAATTACTTCAAACCAATACTTCAAGCTTCAATAGGGGTCACCAATTATGTCTAAACAAATAGTGAAGAGGAACCATCCTTTGTGCAATTTCAGAACTTATGCAGAAGTCTCACTATGATATAGCATACCCTTCGTGGGATTTCTTAAATGGAGAACAATAATCATACTAAGAGTGAATTGATTTCAGATTGTGAAACTGTCATGGCTTCAAAACTTGTTATGAATCAACAGATTATCCAAATTATACTCTTCCAGATAGACAACACACACAATTATCAGAATCTCACAACATTAGCTGAATCAAATCATATCATGCTTCAACAATCTCAATATAAGATATTACGAGTTATAGAAGCAACCTCAGTACTTCAGCAACCTTCAAAAAATAGAGAGAATCGTAAACCTGGAAGTAGAACCAGCTATAGAGCAGTGTATGATATGTAGAAGAAACTAGATATGAAGCACGAAATCTTGATTTGCAGAGGTGTAGTGAAATTGATGAATCGGAAGCAAATTGAGCTTCACAGGAGTAACTCGAACACAAAAGAAGCAGAGAATGAACCTCGAAAGCTTGAGTTGTAGATAAGTAGCATGAATTGCAAATCTAGGGTTTCAGTTCATCAAATCATGACGAACCAGAGATGCGGAAGTGAGACGACGAATCAAGAGCAGCTACAGCAGAAGATTAAGCTCAGGATCAAGAACCTGGCTCTGATACCATGATAACATGGCAGCCATGATTGAAAAATCAAGCTATGTAGCTATGGCTTCAATGAATAAGAACAGAGAATTTGAGAGGAAAATTTAGCAGAGCTTCGCTATTGTATTATCAGCCTTCGTAAATCATTACAACTTGATGCTATTTATAGCAAAACCAAATCCTTTATCACTAAGACCATCTCCAATGGTTATGTTATTTGCCAATGGACACTCCAACAACTACTTTTGACATGTTATTTTCCTCCAACCCTTATGTCAAATCTGACATGAAATAACATACTTACTTGGTCTGTCAAATCTGACAGAGGCAACCTAATTGTCTTTTATTTTTTTATTGTTTCTCTCTCCTTCTCCCTCTTTCCTTCTCCTCTTCCTCGTTCTTCCTACCCATACCAAATCTTCTCTCTTGAGATCGGCTTTCCCATCTCTTCTCTCACAGCTTCTTCTGACCTCACCGCTGCACTTCTTCTCAACCGTCATCTCCTCAATCGTCTCCAGCCCTAACCGCCATCCAATTAGCAGTCTGGGCATGTTTCACCGCCGGCCAAAACCAGCGATCACCGCCCATCAATCCACCCCATCAAAACCCAGAAGTCGCACCACCATCGGCCATTCAATTCATCGGGCAACAATCTCACCTATATCACCTTATCAGTCACCAGACGCCGCCATCACCTCTACCGTTGACACCAGCAACGAGGAGGAGGAGGAAGCACTAATCTTTCTGGGCATCTGATGTTTCTTGTCAAAGAACCAAAACCAAAACCCAGAAGGATAGGATAATTAAGGAATTAAGGCTGTGTTTGGTACCATGGATTAGATTCCTGATCGACTTGACTAGATTGGATTGGAGATGTTTTGCATCTTTCTAATAACACGTTTGGTAGGCAAATATTTATGGCTGATTGGATAATCCAAAACAGCCATGTTAGTCAGGAAGAGCTCTCCGACCATTTCCTCTCACTCTAGCAGAACCTCTTCCAGAAATCGGAGGCCATCAAACCCTAGAACGCGAGATCAAGGAGAGCTTTGACGAGCTCGAGCAGCGAGAGATCACCATCAACCAAAGCGTTGAGATCGCGCTCGTCAAGGTCGAGGAGACCAAGAAGGCCGCGTTGAAGGTCCTGAAGAGAAGCCCACTCCGATGATGAGTACGGTGAGGTGGATAATAGCGAGGGGTTGTTGATGGAGTTGAAGTCGCTGTGCTTGAAGATGGATTCGGGGCTAGTTACAGAGAAAGAGATGAGCTTTTACAGTTTTGGCGTTGTCAGGGATTGGTCGAAACGAAGTCGGATTTAATTTAATAATACCATTTCAACTAGATTTGTAATCCATGTCAAATAGGATTCAAATTTTCTAGCCCACCCATGTCTGGGCCTCCAAACATGACATGAGGTCAGATTGAATTTTTTTTGTCATATCCATCCCTTATATCTGGGGAAACAAATGTGGCCTAAGGTGAAGTGGTGAAGGAGATGAAGAACCAGAAGGAGAAGAAGTCGAGAAGGAGGAGGAGAGAAGAAAGAGATAGAAGAAAGTAAATTATTTGTAGATAAAATAATTTGAAAAAGAAATAAAATATTGATATTATTTGACACGTCTATTGGAGAAGAAGTAGAACAAAAATAACATTGGCACATCATCCTTCAAATTCAATTTTGACACACTTCAATTGACTATACCATTGGAGATGCTCTACGCAAACTCTAACAAACTATTACAGCCTGTCACTTTAACAACCATGCCACATCACCTTGAACACATGGAAGGGTAGAAGCAGCATACTCGTTAACATTAATTACCAATATATTTTGGCTATTTAAACCAAAACAGAAATTACAATTAAGCTCTGGAGGATCACATTGATTAAGGAAGGTGATGACAAACTACTTTGGAAGCGGTGGAACACAATAAAGAACAATTGAACTTTTGCTTTGTGTTCTTGAAGCGGTGGCAGTGATGGCAAATTTAATTAATTGTCATCTACTTTGAAGTGGTGATGTGATCATAAGAAGACATGGAGGCAAAACTTAATCGTCTGATCTAAACAAGCATTGAAACTTGAACATGCTGAACTAGAAGACAAAATAAAGGGTGGCAAGTTTAATCAACAAGAATTCAAATTTGCTTGACGTGGTGCAAAATGGGAATTGATTTGGTTGGTGAACAAAAATGTTTCGAACAGCTAGTGGCACCAGAATTCAAAGAATGGCGCTAGCTCTACACACCAATTGTTCATCAAATGCCGCAATGAAAGCTGAACCTGCAGCACCAAAAAGTGGGAAGCCACCGTTTTACGCAAACAAGAGTTCCGATTAATCAAAGCCCCCATCAAGAGGAGTACCAGACTCTACACTGAAGACGATAGATGCAGTCTTGTCGAAAAAGAAATGACAAAGAAAATAGGCATCCAAAGCGACTATCCAGTTGAGGCGGATCACTTTTGCCCTACGGAAACCAAAGCCCGAAGAAAGAAAATTGGTGTACAGATCACTTTCTTACTCGAGCCTACATGAACTACAGCCCGAGGATAAATGTGGGTGTTCAGATCGCTTTTCTTTTGAGCCCGTTCATCTCAGAAGCTCAGCCCGATAAATTGTTCGTCGACAAAGGTAGAAGCGGCATAAAGCCCATTTCAAGTCTCAGGGCCCAACTGCAAAGCTCGGCACAACAGGTGTCCAAATCAAATCCGTAGACACTCTACCAAATTGGGTGTCTAAAAGAAATACATTTGACTGGTTCAAAAAATATATATATATCTGTCGAACATAAAAGTTGGTACAAAACCAAGAAATAACAATTCTTATGAACTACGGTCAGTTTGATCCCACAATGGGTACGTAGACAATCTAGCGGCCCACTAGATGCAACCACAATTTCAAATCGAATCCCTGACTCCACCAGTCAAATTCACACCACAAATTCAAACAGAATCCCTGACTCCACAAGTTAAATTCAGCCAGTCCTAAATTGAATCACTGACTCCAGTCAAATTCTCCCAACACTAGAAATACAAATCCCAAGAACTACAACGGTTTGATCCCTCCTCGAGGGTATGTAGGCAATCTAGCGATCCACTAGATGCAACTGCAAATCCAAACAGAATCCCTGATTCCCTGGTTCATCCAATCTGAATCCCTGACCTCATCAGTCAAATTCGTCCAAACACCAGAAAAGTCAAATCATTCCCAAAATGTCCTCAGACATAAATCGAATCCTTGGTTCACTTTCACCAAATTTGTCCAAATACTATTCACATTCCAAAAGCAATACCCTCTAATGAGTCATTCACTCATTGGAATTCTTGAACTACGAGTGGCTTGATCCCTCTCCAAGGGTACGTAGGCAACCCATTTAAATATCCGGGTGCAGCCACAAAAACAAACAAACACACATCCACAATTGGTTTCTTCATAAATGGAATCAAAGGGTGTTTCCTGTAACAAGAGATTGTAATTAAGAGACACATTCTGTCTTAAATGGGTCGAACCCAAAATAATTAAAACTCTATTCACTAAATGAATACGAGTGAAATTATGTTGGGTGACATTTACGCTCACTGTGTGCAATATTTTTACTCAACACCTAGTGGTAGTTGCCTCCATTTCATTTGATTCATCTTTAACATGCAATTTTAAAACAGTATCTAGGCAACTCATCCTCTCAAACCGACTATATATCTGCCACATCAGACTCCATATTTGTTTTTGCAGCTGGTGTGTCATTTCCTGTTAAAGGTTGCTTGACACCAGCAATGGCTCGGACATCTCTTCTTCCATCATCCAAAGATTGGACCATCAAGCTTGCAATGTCCCCTGCAACAACATTCCCCCATCTGAATCAAATCATTGTGCAATTAATTCTAGTTCCGCAAATAAATGAATAAACTTAGGCTGCATCTGAGTCAAAGAAAGCAAAGGAAAAAAAGGGATTTGGATTTCAATATTAAGCTTAAATTGGTTAGGAAAAGTTAAAAAAAGGATAAAAAACAAATTATAGGTAAAATGCAAAGGAATATGGAGGGCACAATCCAAGAGCAAGGGGAAGAAGTTGGGGAAAAAAAAAGGATTTGGATTTCAATATTAAGCTTAACCAGTTCTTTTCCTATGTCAGGTAGAATAATCTTGAAGAAGCTAGGATTTTTTTTCTCAACACCATTCCTGGGTATCTTCACCAGTTCTTTTCCTATGTCAAAGTAAATGACAATTTGTTTAGGAAAAAAAAATAGATACAATCATACAAAGGAGAAGCTCCAACCAACTCAGAGCACAAACAAACTAGCAATCTTCCATGAAATCAATAAGTACGTACTAAAACTACA
This sequence comes from Rosa rugosa, assembly GCF_958449725.1. Lineage (NCBI taxonomy): Eukaryota > Viridiplantae > Streptophyta > Magnoliopsida > Rosales > Rosaceae > Rosa > Rosa rugosa. The sequence continues at coordinate 51,683,241 of NC_084824.1, forward strand.
AGAGAAAATAGCAAAAGCGAGGAATTTCATTGTGACAACCTAAAATTAGTAGCAAAACCTTGTCAAATACGAGGAAATTTCAGTTGTCGCACATGATCCCATCAGCGACAACCAATTTGTCGCATAAAGTAGGAATTTGCAAGAAATTGACAGTTGTCACCCATATAACATTATGCGACACCCAATTCCTCGTAAATGTTAATTAGGCGACAATTTCTACCAATTGCCGGTTAATGTTTCTGTGACAACTTTAAATTCCTCGCAAAAGATTAATTAGGCGACGACTTATGTGAATTGTTGCTTAATGTTTATGTGACAACTAGATTTCTGTCACTGAAGACTGATTTAGTGACCACTTATGTGAGTTTCCGGTTAATAATTATGTGACAACCTTACCTTCCTCGCTGAAAATCAATTTGGCGACAACTTTATCGCGTTGTCGCTTAATGTTTATGTGAAAATTTGAATTTCCTCGCTGAAAATTAATTTGGCGACAACTTTATCGGGTTGTCGCTTAATGTTTATGCGACAATTTGAATTTCCTCGCTGAAAATCAATTTGGCGTTATCGAGTTGTCGTTTAATGTTTATGTGACAATTTCAATTTCCTCACTGAAAACTAATTAAGCGACGACTTCTATTAGTTGTCGGTTAATGTTTATGTGACAACTTTAATTTCCTTGTAAAAGACCAATTAAGCAACAACTTTTACAGGTTGTCGCTTGATGACTATGTGACAACCTGAACTTCCTCACTGAAAACCAATTAGGCGACAACTCGTAGAAGTTGTCGGTTAATGTTAATATGACAACTTTAATTTTCTCGCAAAAGGCCAATTAGGCGACGAGCTCAAACGATTGTCGCTTAATGTTTATGTGACAACTTGAAATTCATCACTAAACCAATTAGGCGACGACTTCTATCAATGGTCGATTAATGTTTATATGACAACTTTAATTTTCTTGCAAACGACCAATTCAGTGACAACTTGTACAGGTTGTCGCTTAATATTTGTGTGACAACTTGAACTTCCTCGCTGAAAATCAATTAGAGAACAACTTGTATGTGTTGTCGGTTAATACTTATGTCATAACCTCTCACAAAAAAACAATTAGGCAACGACTTCTACAGATTGTTACTTAATGATTATGTGGCAGATTTGGGTGAGGCGGAATTCTCTTAAGGTGAATCTGGGTGAGGTGAAACCTCTCAAAGCGGATTTGGGTGAGGCGAAATCTGGTCAATGCGAATATGGGTGAAGTGAAACCTCTCAAAGAGCATTTGGGTGAGGCAAAATCTCCTCAAGGCAAATCTAGGTAAGGTGAAACCTCTCAAAGTGGATTTAGGTGAGGTGAAATCTCCTCAAGGCAAATCTGAGTAAGGTAAAACCTCTCAAGGCAGATTCGGGTAAGGCAAAATTCCCTCAAGGTGAATCTGTGTAAGTAGAAATCCCTACAAGATAAACATGGGTGAGGAATAATCCCCTCAAGGGGATAATTTGGGTGAAGAGAATTCCCCTTTAGGCAATCTCAGTAAAGAGAAATCTCTTCAAGGCAAATCTGAGTGAGGCTAATAAATTAAATATTTCAAAAGAAAATTCTTTTCCAAAATATTTTCAATATATCCCTGTATAAACTGATATTTGTTTAAGGAAAACAGAATTGTGAGAGATTTGAGTCGTGCTTTCATTAATAATAGGGGCCTCTTTATATAAAGGATTACAATACATAGAATCAGAGCTGTACAAGGAAAGATAATCGTACAATTAATCGGATATCTATGAATATCTCCAAGAATATCTCTAATTCAAAACCCTATTTCAACTAGGTCAAGTAACCCAGAGTTTGGGCCAGACACATATTCTGGATTTACTTGAACACTCGCCCTTGTGTCGCCTAAACGTGGTGCTCCTCTCGTTGCCTCATTAAAAACCTTGCCGAGTAACAAAAACCCTGTGGGACAAAAATAACCTCGGTCGAAGGGGAAAAAGAGCACAACACACCCTTCACGTTTCGAGACCATACATGTAGACACCTCCCCCTGATGTGTGCATCTCCCCCTGATGACTACAGTCATAGGAGTTCTGATAACTTTGACAAACGATGCTACCAACATGTTTCTCGAAAGTTAGGCAATGACTTAGTGAGCAAGCCTGCCACGCTGTCCTCAGATTGAACCTAGTTCAATTTGATCTTGAGGAGAATCTGTTGTTGCTGATTATCCTTGGTGTTGTCGCTTTTGATGTAGCCTTGCTTCATTTTTTCAAAATAATCAGCATTATCCTAAATGCTCGTAGGCTCATCTGTGGTAGACTTCAAACCACAATTGTTCGAACATGCATAACTATGGATCCAATCCATATACATTCACGAACCACTTCATGAAGAGCAATAATCTCTGTATTGTTCGAAGATATAGTGACTAGGGTCTATTATGTAGACCTCCAAGATATCGCGGTGTTACCCATGGTAAACACTTAACTAGTTTGGGAATGACCTTTGTGTGGGTCAGAGAGATACCCAACATCAGCAAAACCTTCCAAAACAACATGTGGATGCAGGCCAGTGTTGGCGGCGTTCCTGGTGTGTGATGGGTCCAAATCCATCATCTCTCTGTAAGGATCAAACAAGCCCATATCAATCGTACATCTCATGTACCGAAAGATATCTTTTACACCAATCCAATGGCGTCGCGTTGGCGCAGAGCTATATTTAGCTAATAAGTTCATGGCAAATGAGATGTCCGATCTTGTGCATTGAGCTAAGTACAATAATGCGCCTATTGTACTCAAGTAAGACACTACTGCCTCTAGCACATCTTCGTCATCATCCTTCAGACGAAAATGATCATTTTCAGGATCAAGACTACGGACGATCATGTGGTTGCTTGAAGGTTTGAACTTGTCAAAATACCTAAGCATCTATCAACACGATACTCAAGTTCCAAACTGAGATATAATCGTGTTCTCCCAAAATTCTTCATCTTAAACTCGGATTTCAAGTGTTCAGCGGTTTCCCTTAACTCTTTAAGGGATTCCAATGAAGATCATGTCCAAAATGAATCGCGATAGAATCTGAAACTTGTTATGGAAACGCGCGGGCATATCTCTTCCCAATCAAGTAGTCACTTTAGTGAGCGTTTCTACTTTATTGCAAACCTCCGTGGTCTAGAGCAACTTGACTTGGGTAAATGAAGTCCACCATGAACCTTCATGTATATTTTGTATCTAGATCCCAATAGAGATACGTAGTGACCATATTCGTAAGCTGCATGATCAGTTATTCGGAAACTACCAAACTGACAAGGTAGTGGAGTGCAATGACATCCATTACGAGAGAATATGTCTCATCGTAGTCGATTCTAGGGCGTTTTGTGAGAAGCCTTGCACCATAAGGCGAGATTGTCATCTCTTTTCTCATCACGCTTTCTAACGACGACCCATTAGTCAATAGGTTTTATGTTAGAAGGTATTGGCATTACTGGCTCAAAAACCTTCCTCTTCGTTAGAGAATCCATCTTAACCTAGATCGCATCTTTCCATTTAGGCCAAAATCTCTCTACGTTGGCATTCATTCATCAACGGAGTGTGGTTCGATATCATCAGACTCAACAAACTCATGCGCAATGAAATGCTCAACTACATCATCAATTATGATGGAGTTTCTATCCCATGTCTCATGTACACTAGTGTAATTTTCATAGAGCTCTATATTCTCAGGAATAGGTTCTTACATTGAGGCGTCCCCCAATGATAACCATAATCTGGAAGATACTCATGAGACGGATTTTGAGTGTCGATGATCCAAGGATTGAGTTGTGCCAAAGTGCCACTCTCTTTGGCGTTGGCGCCATGCCTACCTCCGTGTAGGATGGCGCTATATCCTCTTGTAGGGACGTTCATCCTTGCAGGCATGTTTGCAGCATATTTGTGTGATCTCGTCACTTTAACTGGGATCGAGATAAGACATAGTGGGGACAGGCCATGACAATTCATGTCTTTCCTGCTGAACATTCGTGTTCTTATCTCCCCTTAACGACAGGAAGACTGTCTTATCAAAGTGACAACCCGCAAATCTCGCGGTAAGGAGATCGCCTTGCGAGGGCATTAAGTGGCGGACGATTGTTGAAGTCTTAAATCCAACTGAGTTGCCCATTCGTCTGTAAGGACCTATCATAGAGCGTTATGGCGGCGCAATTGGCACATAAATGGCACACTCAAATATGCGTAAATACGATACTTGTACCCAGTCACTAGCTGTAACGCAGAGATTCTACGAGTGGCGGTAGGTCGTAGACGAATTAGCATAGCTTCATGCGATATTGCATCACCCCAAGCGGATATAAGGAGATTGACGCACATTACCAATGTTCGAGCTACCATCATAGTAGTTTTTGCGAGACCATTGGGTGTGTTCATGGGAATATGATGTCCAACATCAGTCCTAATGCAATAACCATAGAAAGTCTTCGATGTAAACTCTCTAGCATTGTCAAGTCCAATATATTGACGGAATAGGAGGATCTGGGGAGTGAACCCATTGTCATGTGATATGTGCTAGGAGTGTAGCAGCATTACAAGTGGACAATGGCACAACACGTGACCAGCGTGTTTGCTTGTCAACCAACATCATGAGATATTTAAACGTCCGCAAATTGGTTGAATCAGTCCACAGAATCCCCATGGATTCTATGTAAGAACAAAATGAGTATTTTCATATCCTTTGCATAGGACGGTCTCAGTCCTAACTTCTCTAAGGAATAGGGTTTGTAAAACGAGCGAAAGGCTGTAGAAGCAACCAATGAGGATTTTGGTTGGGCCTGAGCGTCTGAAACGCTATTTAAAACAAAGTTGGTGATTGCAACATCACCTAGGGCGCCATCACCATGATGGGCGCCATCCATGGCATCATGGATAAGGACTGTACCAGCCCTAAGCTGGTGGTGGATGGCGGCCACGCTAGAGGCAGTGGTGGTGGTCACACTTAGTCCAGGAATCAACTTTTGATTCATGCTACGTTTCGCTCGAGAGAAAGGATGCCATGTGAAGTCTTTAGTAGACGAATGACCAGGATGGCCTATTCTGTCGTGACAAAGCCAATATGTGTCTAAATCCAAGAGATCTTCTCTCATGACTTTATTGGATTTAATAGCTCGAATAGTGACATAGAGTCTACTAGAGAGACACATAAACTTCTCTAAGATGCGCCTTTGTTCTCAATCGTTAGAGAGGTATTGCAAAGGAACACATTTCCGTTCTCTACATGCGTTTTCGCATGGAATCCGTTGGCTATTCATAGGTGCGGTTTGCCCTAGAAGCATAGAGAGTTTCTGTGACAGTAATCAAGGTGCCATTTGGCAAGGGGAACTTGGACTATTCCATGTCCTTGAATTATTCATAAGCCAACGGAGTACATCATTGTCTCTTAACCATAAGGAGAATCTAATCCAAATGCTAGCTAATGCAAAACAAAGATAGTTGTTTGACTTCTTTCGGTAACTCCAAATTAAATATGACCAGGTGAGTAGAGAGATGTCAGTGGAGCAAAACTCACTTAAGTACCACTTATCTCAAAACCTTCCTAGACATCATACTTATTTTGGATGGGCCTATGTGAAAAAAAACTAAACCAATGGCATTTACTACAAAGTATATGGCAATTGCCTATTACATCTCTTGGAAAAATAAAGACTTAAATAGAATCAGCGATATATTGATCCCAGCCAAATTTGGAGTCTTCAACCCTTCACTCTAGATCATCTTCTTGATCTTCTTGTTCCACATAGTGAGCTTCTCTTGCTTCACAATATGCTTTGTAGACGGTGACAATTTCTTCACGAGCTCTACAAATGTGTGCCCAATGAACGGATACTCCACATCGAGAACATACATCTCTTTGCTCAGACTCGATTGATTGAGGCGCTTTGAAAGCGTCATTTAGATGGCCCTTAGTGTTGGGGGCGCCACCAACATGGCCAGAGGCGTTGCCTCCCTCTCTCTTTCCACGTTGACCTATTCGGTTCCGTGTTCACCTATTTTGGCGATTACCTTCCCAAGTAAAGCAATTATATAGACCAGAATGTCCAGAAGTACCCCTAAGATTAGGGTTTTGATCTTGGCGCCCTCTCTTAAGGGTGCGACTATAATTGGATTCTGGAATATGCTCTGTTTCCACAGATCTCGAATTATAGTTCTTCACAAGAATGTTGTCATATTTTTCAGCGACATTCATAGCTCCAATGAGCTCATGAAACCTTGTGATCCGTCCTGCAGTAACATCGATTCGATAGTTCTTAGCAACCATCAATGCAGTAGAGAGAGTCTTCTCAATCAACATCGCATCTGTGATCTCTTTACCACAAAATTCCATTAAGGATTTAATGCGAAGTGCTTCCGAGTTGTAGTCAAGAACTGACTTGAAATCACAGAAGCAGAGGTTATGCCATCTCACTTGTAGGTCAGGAAGCAGGGAGTCACGGACGTTGCCAAATCTTTCTTCAAGTGAGACCCACAACCTTCTGGGGTCTTCTTCATTCATATACTCGTACTGGAGCAAATCACCCATATGACGAGTCATTAGGATGATGGCTTTCGCCTTATTTGTCTCTAAGGCTGCTCTATTTGCTTCCAAAGCTTGAGCTTGCTCAACAGTTAGCACGTCCTGGCTAGGCTCGAGAATCGTATCCAGGATTCCGTCGGCCTTAAGATGTTGGCGAGTATCACGAACCCACTTGTGATATCCAGAGCCAATTGTTCCCAATAGAGCGAAATCCAATTTATTCAGGTTACTCATCCTGAAAGAGAACAAGAAAAAAAGTTAGTTTCGGAGCGGAAAAAGCTACCACGAAAACATATAAAATTTCTGAGTGTAATTGCTTCCAAGAAATTAGGAATTTCTGAGCGTAATCGCTTCTAAAAAATTCAATTCCAAGAGGTATTGGATTTGATCAAAACAATGACGTAAGTGGTCTATCATAAATTCTCTACAAACTCTAAGTTTGGAGATCTCAACAAGCTCCAAGCTTAGAGTGAGCACGAACCCCCACAGTTCGGCTTAATTAGGTCTCCCCTATGATGAAGAAAGGGGGGTAGAAGAAGGGAGTTTGCAAGTCCCCGAGAAAAACAATAAAAAAACTTCTAAAACGGGAACTTGAACAACCTTTAAAACATACCTCAGAAAGTGTCAAAATTTGCAGGAAAAGTCGCCGGAGGTGGTCGGAGCTTGGTGGTGGTTGGCCGGAATTATTTGGCTGTGGGCTACCCTTACTTTCCCTCTTTTATTTTCTCTTTTTCTTTTCTCTAGACCCAGACTTGTTGCCCCTATTAAATATATATATATATATATATTTTTTTTTTTTTTTTTCTGGCCTCGGCCCAGGCCTGTTGAGGAAAGCAGGGGCTTGACTTTTCTCTTCTGGGCCTTGACGTCTTCTGGCCCACGTCGCGTCAGTGGGCTGCAGGCCTCTTTCTTTCCTCTTCCTTTTTCTTCTTTTCTTCTTTGTTTTCTGGGCCGAGTCTCTTGTTGGGCCACGTCCCTTCTTCCTTTTTTTTTCCTTTTTTTTTTTCTGCTGACGTGGGCCGTGGACCTCCTTATTTCTTGGGTTGGGCAGGCTGGAACAAGGGACAGCAGGTTCTAGCAGTTCAAGGAGGTCCGGCACTTCTACAAGCTGGTCCGGCCAGTTTTGGCCGTTAGCTTTCTGGTTCCCGGATTGTGAGGTCAGGGCGGCAATGATGACCAAGTTTGATGATACATCAGAACCTTAACTTGCCCCAATTGAGCTCCTATTTCTCCACTGTTGCTCCACAAAATTGCTAAGAAATAACAAAGGTAGTTTGATCTTTTTTAACGAAATAACTAAGCAGAAGTGGAAAGGATTAAACCATAAATTCGTCGCATTTTACGCTCAGATCAAATTCCCCCACACTTAGCTTTTGCTAGTCCCTTAGCAAAATCAAAACCAAGAAAATAAAACAAGTTGTAGAGAATTGGAAAAATTGTATTGTATTGTATTCATCTCACCATGAGGTTTATATAGAGTTACATCATGTATACAAAAGGCAATACATAATAGCTATACTAATCAATCGCACATTACAAGTATGTCAATCGCATACATTACGAGTCTGTCAATTGCATACATTAAGCAATACCTATTGCATGAATAGTCATTATCATTTACAACACTCCCCCTTGGATATTCCATGTCAATAGTGTTGCCTCTGCTATGCGCTTCTAAGTTGCCTCATCAAAAACCTTGCCAAGTAATAAAAACCCTGTGGGAAAAAACAACCTTGGTCGAAGGAGAAAAAGAGCACAACGCGCGTGAATGTGGAATAGTCGACATCCTTCAACACTCCCCCTTGTGCCGCTCAAACTCGGTGATAACCCTTTGATCGTTGCCTCACTAAAAACCTTGCCAGGTAACAAAAACTCTGTGGGACAAAAATAACCCTGGTCGAAGGGCAAAAAGAGCACAACACGTCCTTCACTCTTCGAGATCGAACATGTAGACATCATACCTCCCCCTGATGTCAAGGTCTCCCCCTGATTTCTACAATTATGGGAGTTCGGATAACTTTCTTAATCCGATGCTCTTCATATATTTCTCGAAGGTGGATTTAGGTAACGACTTGGTAAACAAGTCCGCTACATTATCCTCTGAACGGATTTGATTCACTTCAATATTTAGAAGTGTTTGTTGTTGCTGATTGTAAAAGAACTTAGGCGATATATGCTTGGTGTTGTCGCCCTTGATGAAACCTAACTTAATTTGCTCAATACAAGCTGCATTATCTTCATAAATGCATGTAGGTTCATCTGTGGTAGACTTCAGACCACAAGTTCCTCGAATGTGTCTAACTGCAGACCTTAGCCATATGCATTCTCGCACGGCTTCATGTAGAGCGATAATCTCTGCATGATTTGAGGAAGTAGCAACAAGGGTCTGCTTTGTAGACCTCCAAGATATCGCAATACTTCCCATGGTAAAGACATAACCCGTTTGGGAGAGACCTTTGTGAGGGTCAGAGAGATACCCTGCATCAGCAAAACCCATCAAGACATCGTTGTCATTTTGATGGAGGGGAGGAGGAGCACGGAAGGTGGCGTTTTGCCTTGTGGAGTCCGATCCCACACTTCCGTTATTTCTTTTCTCTCTGTAGGGATAGAACAAGCCCATATCAATCGTACCTCTCAAGTATCGAAAGATTGTCTTTATGCCAATCCAATGGCGGCATGTTGGCGCAGAACTGTGTCGAGCTAACAAGTTTACTGCGAATGTGATGTCCGGTCTTGTGCATTGAGCTAAGTACAATAATGCGCCTATTGCACTTAGATAGGGCACTTCAGCCTCTAATAAGTCTTCGTCCTCATCCCTTGGACGAAACGGATCTTTTTCAGGCTCAAGACTACGACTGATCATAGGAGTACTCACAGGCTTTGCTTTATCTTCATTAAAGCGCCTTAATAATTTTTGGGTATATGCTGATTGATGGATCATAATCCCATCACTACGGTGCTCGAGTTCTAGTCCGAGGCAAAACCTTGCTTTCCCAAGATCTTTCATCTCAAATTCGGATTTCAAGTACTTAGCAGTTTCCTTTAACTCATCTAGAGTTCCAATTAGGTTCATGTCATCGACATAAACTGCTACAATTGCAAATCCGGAACTTGTCGTTTTTATAAACACGCATGGGCATATTTCATTGTTCTCATATCCCTTCCCAATCAAGTAGTCACTTAGACGGTTATACCACATCCGTCCGGATTGTTTCAATCCATATAGTGAGCGTCTCAATCTTATTGAAAACGCGCTCCGTGGTTTAGAGCCACTTGACTTGGGTAATTGAAGTCCATCTGGAACCTTCATATATATCTCTGAATCTAGATCCCCATAGAGATATGTTGTAACCACATCCATAAGCTGCATGTCAAGTTTTTCGAAAACTACCAAACTGACAAGGTAGCGGAACGTTATAACGTCCATTACGGGAGTATATGTCTCCTCGTAGTCGATTCCAGGACGTTGTGAGAAACCTTGCGCCACAAGGCGGGCTTTGTATCTAACAACCTCAGTTTTCTCATTACGCTTTCTAACAAAGACCCATTTATGGCCAACAGGCTTTATACTTGGGGGTGTCAGCGTTATAGGCCCAAATACCTGTCTCTTTGTTAGTGAATCCAATTCAACCTAGATCGCATCTTTCCATTTAGGCCAGTCTGCTCTTCGTTTACATTCTTCAACGGAGCGAGGTTCGATATCATCGTGTTCTATAATTCCTTGAGCAATAGAATATGCGAACACATCATCAAGGATAATAGAATCTTGATTCAACGTCTCATGTACACTAGTGTAATTCATGGATATCTCCCTATTCCCTGGAATTGGTTCTAACATTGGAGCGCCCCCCAATGATGTCTCTTGGACATAACCATAATCTAGAATATCTTCATGAGACGGGCTAGTTATGTTGATGATTAATGGATCTTTCTGTGCCAAACTCGCTTTCTTTCTCGGGCGAGAATCCATCGAACCTTTGGACCTCCCACGTTTCCTTGCTGGGAGCCCGGCCTGAGCCACATTACCATCACTATTAGTGGTGGCGGCGCCATGCCCAATACCCCTAGGGGTGGCGCCATGTCCATGATTTTTAGGAACATCAATCCTTGCAGGCACGTTTGCAGCAGGTATATGTGATCTTGTCACTTTAGCGATATCAGAAAACGCATCAGGCATAGAGTCTGCTATGTTCTGAAGATCGAGAATTCTCCGCACTTCAATTTCAGACTGTGCGGTTCGGGGATCAAGATGAGACAAAGTGGGGACAGACCACGACAATTCCTGTCGTTCCTGTTGAACATTATTATTCCTATCTCCCCCTAACGACGGGAAGACTGTCTCATCAAAGTGACAATCCGCAAATCTAGCGGTAAATAGATCGCCTGTCAAGGGTTCTAAGTAGCAGATAATGGTTGGAGAGTCATATCCAACATAAATGCCTAATCGTCTTTGAGGACCCATTTTGGTGCGCTGTGGTGGCGCAATCGGCACATAAACTGTACACCCAAATATGCGTAAGTGTGAGACATCAGGCTCATATCCAGTAACCATCTGGGACGCAGAAAAGGATTGAGTGGCCGTAGGCCTCAGATGAATGAGCACAGATGCATGCAGTATTGCATAGCCCCAAGCAGAAACAGGAAGATTGGTGCGCATAATCAATGCTCTAGTGACCATTTGAAGTCTTTTAATGGCAGCTTCTGCGAGACCATTTTGGGTGTGAACATGAGGAACAAGGTGTTCAACCTCAATCCCAATAGACATGCAATAGTCATCATACGTTTTTGATGTAAACTCTCCAGCATTGTCAAGACGAATTGACTTAATGGGATGATCAGGGTGGTGAGCCCTTAATTTAATGATTTGTGCTAGGAGTTTAGCAAATGCAGCATTTCTTGTGGACAATAGCATGATATGTGACTAGCGTGTCGATGCATCAACCAACACCATAAAATATCTAAATAGTCCGCAAGTTGGTTGAATAGGCCCATAAATATCACATTGGATTCTTTGTAAGAATGGAATATTTTCCTTAGTGTCCTTTGCATAGGATGGTCTCGATCCTAATTTTGCTAAAGAGAAGGCTTTGCAAAACGAAAGAGGAGCTTTAGAAGCAACCAGGGAAGTATCTGGTTAAGCCACGAAGTCACAATTGACTTTAGAAGTAGAAAAAGGAACCAAGGAGGTATTAGTGGTGTCAATACCACTTTTGGGCCGTAGGGGGTAGGCGGCGCTAGCCCTACCTTGGATCGAATTTTGGTTCTGACTTCTTTTCTTTTTGAAAAATCGATGTCCGTGTGAAGTCTTTAATATACGGATCATCATATCACGATCTGGGTGTCCCAAACGATCATGCCAAAGCCTATATGTGTAAGAATCCCATAAGTCATCTCTCATGATATGGTTGGATTCAATAATTCGAATAGTGGTTGCATACAACCCACTAGATCGACACATAAGTTTCTCTAATACTCGTTTATGTCTGTAGTCATTAGAGGTGATCCAAAGGAACTCTTGTCCATTCTCACAATGTGTTCCCACATGAAAACCATTGGCTCTTATATCTTTAAAACTCAATAGGGTCCTTCCAGCCCTAAGAGCATATAGAGCTTCGGTGACATTAATACTTGTGCCATTTGGCAACATAAATTGAGCTGGTCCTCGACCATGAATCAATTGTGATGGTCCAGCCATCGTAGTCACAGAAGATCGACTCAGCGTCATCCATAGAAATAGTTGTCTATGTCGCAATATAGTATGTGTGGTGCCACTATCAACAAGGCATTCCAACTCTCCAGGAAACATACTGAAAAATAATAAAGTTTGAAATTAAAACATGTCCATGACATCAAATAATAATACAATACTTTATTAATAAAGATAGCCAATGATTACATCAAAGGTCCCAAAAAGTCTAGTCCAAAATAAAATCAAACTAAGACACATTGTAGTCACTCTATCCGTTTGGTAACTCCAATCAAATATGACCAGGAAAGTAGAGAGAGATGTTGGTGGAGCGAGGCTCTCTTAAGTACCATTAATGTCAATGACTTTCCTAGACATCATATTTCATTGGGTGCACCACATAAGAAAGAGTTTAATACAATTGTCATTTATTGACTAAGGCATATTGCCATTACAAAAATTCTTGGAAAATAAGAGGACTGATCTAATCAAAGTCTGCGACATCCTTGTGTACTTCATCGTGAGCTTTGAAGTCCTCTATGGTGAGATGGACATCTCCACCATTTTCTTCTTCTGCAAGGTACACTTCTTGCTCCCTTAGGTCCCTGTATGCCCTATATCTTGCAGCTAGTTGCTCGCTTGCCTTGCATTGCTTGAACCAATGCTCACTTGATCCACATCGATGACACACATCATTGTGGTTGCCTCCCTTTAATTGAGGTGCACGTTGTGGGCGTTCCCTAGGAAGGTTGGTGCCACCACCACGGCCAGGGTTGCCACGACCCCCTCTCCCACGTGTGGCATTGCCACCACGTGTATCCACACCAAACTTGTGGTTTCCTTCCTGGTTAGGGCGGTTATATGGACTCATACGTCCCTCATATCCCTTATTCTTAGGGTTCCGCTCCTTGCGCCCTCTTTTGGGTGCATTATAATTCGCCTCATGAACGCTCTTAGTTCCAATGGGCCTTGAATTATAATTCCTCACGAGTATGTTATCATGTTTCTCAGCTATAGATATGAGATTGATAAGCTGATGAAACCTCGTAATCCGTCCAGCATTGACTTCAGTGCGATATTGCTTTGATACCACAATGGCTGAAACGCGGAAGGTGGAGAGAGTTTTCTCAATTAGCTCTTGCTCTGTGACAGGTTGTCCACAAAACCTCAACATGGACTGTAGGCGAAGAGCTTCTGAATTATATTAAGCAACAGACTTGAAATCAGCAAAGCGCAAATTGTTCAATTGAATCTTCAAGTCAGGGAGGAGGGAATCTTGGACATTGCCAAAACACTCTTCTAGCGCTACCCATAGCTCTCTTGCATCCTTGACCGACATATACTCCAATCTGAGTGCCTTGTCCATATAGCGTCGCATCAAGATAACTGCTTGAGCATGCTTTGTAGGTGTTCGCACGAACACACGATCCGGGTTAGGTGCCTGGATTAGGGGTAATATTCCCTTTGAAGTGAGGTGGTTCTCAACATCGGTTACCCAACTGTGATAATCCGAGCCTGTTGAGTCAAGCATGGGAAAGTCGAGTCTAGGTTCATTCGACATCCTGAAAATAAGAAAAGAAGATATATTAGTTTCGGAGCTAAACTTCCACGAAAACTAAAATAATAAGATTTCCGAGCTATGCTACCAAGAAAACAATTTCCAAGAATCTCTTTTGGATTTAGACCAAACAATAATGTTTTAATATGGTCACAATTTGATGCTTACGGACGCTCTTAGTCCGAGCATTATGAACACTCTTAGTTCGTTAAGCGTGAATCCCCATAATTCCGCTTTATTAAATACTCAAAATCCTGTTCATATATTCCAAAATTTTGCAAAAAATAAAAGGAATTTAAAATACAAGAAAGCAGCAACCTTAATTACAAAATTTACGTGTTGAAATTCGGAGCAGATTCTCTTCTGAACAGCCTTCACTTTGATTGTTGTACTGGTCTCAAAATAAGTCCGATAAGGCTGAAATTCGGAGGTCAGATGGAAGAGACAGAGACGAACAACTCTGATGAAGAAAGGATTTTGATCTGAGGTTCCGAACTAAATGTTTCGGAGCCTGCAAGCAGACGGACGTGCACAGGAAAGGAGAAGGATGCAGTCGGTGTGCGTTGGTGCTGCAGGGGCAGCAGGGATGCGTGTGCAGGGGTGCGTAGGTGCTGCAGGGGCAGGTGCGCAGGTGAGGCTAGCATGGGCTAGGAGCTGCGACAGTGAGGCTCGAAGGTGGCAGTGGCAGTGGCAGGTTTTGAAGAATTTTCTGGTTTGGTTTTTTTCTTGTGGTTAGGGCTCGTGCTGATAACGTGTTGTAGAGAATTGGAAAAATTGTATTGTATTGTATTCATCTCCCCGGCAACGGCGCCAAAAACTTGTTGTGAAATTTTAATTAAAACTCGCAAGCGCACGAATCGTCGTTAGTATAGTGTGCAAGTACGAGGTCGTTCCAACTGAGGATTGATAATCAATTTAAACCCTAACTCAATTAATCCAAACACAAAATCACATAAACAATCAAACTAAAGAAGATATGGTTTTAAGGTTTTTGACTAAACAAATAATGTGAAATTTAAAGAAACAAAGAAACAAACAAATAATGATAAAACTTAGGGTTTCAAAATCAACCACTAACAATCTTATTTATGTTTCGATGCAATTAACAGATTCTTTTATTTCTTTAGATGATAATTCCCGTATCTAAGTCCTTCTCAGGTACTCTAGACTATAGTTTTTCTTAAGTGTATGATGCTCTCCCTCTCGGGTAAAGATCGTGTATCCTAACTATGCAGTTTATCCTTCTCAGGTATAAATTTAACATGCAAGACTCATTACGCTTTAGAAAACAAGGGAATCAAGCAAACCATTAGTCTTTCTCAAGTAATAATGTAATTTACCACACTTAATCACAAGAAGCTAATCAAATTATATTGCATCTCTGCTTCAAATTTGTCTTCCAATTACTATATGCAAAGCCCTAAGGTGATCAATCAAAGAACTTAAACATAAAGCATCAATTCAAATAGTGACTAAGAATTCATCATAAAGAAACTATAAATACATCAATAAAACATCAAAGTACATAAACAATCATGATAGGGCATCATCCTAACCCTAGAAAAAGTTTAACAAAAGATAACTAAATAAAACATAGGAAAAACATAAAAAGAATGGAAGGGGAAAAGAAAGGAAAGATGGATGAGTGGTCTCCGCTCCTTAGGCATCTACATTGTGCTCCGAGACTCCCCTCTCATGTAAATTCGTGCTCCCTTATATAGGGAAGATTTCTGCTCATCTTTGGCTTCATGTTTCCTTGTAAAACTTGGATTTAGATTCCTTTCTTCATTTGGAATGGGAAAACCTTGAAATATCTCTTGTAGAAGTAGGAATAAGTTCATCATTGAATACTCATCTGAATTAACTTCCTTGAAACATTAGGATTGATGATCTTGTGCCACGGAACTTGAGTTCTCCACGAATGGTTGTAAATTCCCGAGCAGATTTCCTGTCCGACCTATCTTCACTCAAATAATCATAACTTGCTCTAGAAGAATCAAAATCGATATCCGTAAAATTCTACAGAAAGTTGACATCCGTAGCTTTCCAATTATATAAGGCTCATTGTCTGATTCGATCTGAGTAACTCCCAGTAATTCGAGGAAGTTGGATGTTCTGCACAAGCAGATTCTGGGACCTGGGCGTCTTTCAATCCTAGTTAGCTCATTTTAGCTTCTTTTCTTCTCTTTATGAGACAAACCTACAAAAACACTATAACAACATAAATGACTCGAAATAAGGAGGACTAAGCATAAATACTAAGATTAAGAGGCAAAGAAATATAGGAAAATATGAGCACATCACTCGTGCTGATAACGTGTTGTAGAGAATTGGAAAAATTGTATTGTATTGTATTCATCTCACCATGAGGTTTATATAGGGTTACATCATGTATACAAAAGGCAATACATAATAGCTATACTAATCAATCGCACATTACAAGTATGTCAATCGCATACATTACGAGTCTGTCAATCGCATACATTAAGAATACCTATTGCATGAATAGTCATTATCGTTTACAACTACAAGGACTCAAAAAGAAACAAAACAAAAGACTCTAGACTCAAAACAAACTAGCCCTTCAACATTGTTGTCTCAGAAATCTCTTGCTTTCATGGTACCAAGTTAAACACAAAACCAAGAATCAATCCAAGATCATTCTAGGGCTAATAAAGATCGATGACTAAACATATACACAAGTAGGACTTGGGGCTACAATAGTGAGGTCAATGGCGCTATGCATGCTTCAGACAGTTATGATTCAAATCCTCACAAGGCATCCACTCTTTCTTCTCTCAGATTCAAGGGTCATGCTTAAAAGCTTTCATTCTCTCAAGTATATGTGAGAGATGATATATCAAAACAAACAAATAGCTCACATATAGAAAAGAAGGCTTCGAAAAACATGAATATATTTTTTAAGATCTCATGAAGGATATCAATACATGCACAAATGGACCCAAACCATATACTCAACTCTTGTAACCAATCTCCACAGATCAAAGGCTGCCCATCTTAAAGATCAAAGAGGTCTTAATTCAAGGTTGTAATGGGGCCAAGGGTTAGAGGTTTAAAGAAACGAAAGGGTAAGGAAAATCACAAAGTGTTCTAAAGACCTAGCGGAGCTTTCATTAAAGCATTGAGACGTCTTCTCTTAGTCACCAAGGCATCTTGCAACGTTGACCTTCTTATGTGTCTTTATTGAGGGCCGGATGTCATTGTGTTGGGCCCTTGCTTCATTCTAACCTTCCTTTGAACACTTGTGAAATAAGACAAAGACCAAATTCATCGTACTTAGGCCTTCACTTCAAAACAAACTCCTTATCCATAATGGGGGGACTAAAATCCATAAATACTTACTTTTTTTTTTTTCATTGCCGTACACATTTTTTTTTTTCGGCATACATATATATATTTTTTTTCATGGACAAGTCTTACCCCCACACTTATTCTTTCTCATCATCTCTTTTGTTGTGCCTTCAAAATCTTGTATGTCTCGTAAATTAGCTCCACTAAATCCTTAGAACAAAGGGTTGGGCAAACTATATATACTAAGGTTTAAAGGTTAGGATTTTGAGGGTGATGAAAGAAAAGGTTCAAATGCAGGCTCAAAGGGGTTGAACTAAGGGGGTGCACATCTTGTGTACACAAATGGGGCCACAGGCTATTTTTGGCTGTGGTGGAAGTTCCTATGTGCCTTTATCCTTTCCGAAATCAGGGACATGTATTGACTATAAGCTTTGACTAGTACAAGAGCAAGTTCCAAAATCAGGGACATGTATTGACTATAAGCTTTGACTAGTACAAGAGCAAGTTCTAGTAAATTCTCTAGTCCATTAAAATCTATGGCACGCAATTGATCAAAATGAAGGAATAATGAGATCAACAAAATAATCGCCAAGAAAATAAGAGTTATGTATGCACATATATGCATGTATTAACACTCGAAAAAGAGGGGACGTAGGCTCAAAATTCTCACATAGGTTTCATGACTCAATGACTCATCTAGCATGCTAATTTTGGAGATATAAACTCATCCTAGATAGTTGAAAGACATCGTAAGACTCAAAGAAAACAAACGACTAAAAAACATTTTTTTTTTTCAAATATAGGACTCAAAAACAATTTGACAAATTTGTATTTCCCTCCCCCACACTTAAATTACACATTGTCCTCAATGTATGGCAATATAACTCACAATGCACAAGAAAAGCATATAGAAAGAAAATTCAAAAGAAGGCAAGTAGAAAGATAAGAAAGGTTAGAGAAAAGCTCCCCCTTGAAGATCTCCCAATGCTCACGACCTTTGGAGGAGACCGAAGTTAGACACCAACTTCAAGGCATAAGGCCTTGACTTCCAAAACGTAAGCTCCATGCTATATGGACTCCAAAAGAAGTGATGATGGGGTGAAAAGGAGGGACGGACGGAAAAATGCACTTTCTAACTTCACAATTTTGCGTCATGAGGCCAACTTCCAACCCTTATAACTTTTGCGAGGACTGCCTTATGGATGATCTGCTACTGGGAGCTGAAAAATGGTGTTACAAGCTGTCCGTGCATCTGTGGCACGTCTCCTAACTCCAAGTAGATTGAATATGGCAGCCCTGCAAAGTTAGAAGAAAAACAGAATTTTGCACAGATCGAAGAAGCTGAGAAAAGGACCTTCACCCATTCAAACCTCAATTCCGACGGGTTACAGTGCTCCAATGGAGATGATGCTCTAGATCACTTTTGAAGTAGACATATCAAGCTTTAAGTGCATATAATATTTGTCCTTATTAGACCCTTGGAAGTATTCCCTGCTTTGTCTTTTATATGACCCAACTGCACAGGTTTCTGTTTTCCTAGGCTGACCTTGCTGTACTTAAAGTTGAACTGGGAACGCATATGAACTTCGAATCCAGTTTTGTAAAAACCTACAAAACCTAGACGCAAATATGTTTCGATGCATATATGGTACCTCTTCTGGTTCTATCTGAACTGAAAACTGCAGTCATCCAAAGTAGACTGACTGTATGGCCGGCACTCTGTTTCCGAGCAGAAAAGTGTAGATTTCCTTGCCTTCCTTAATGTTTGCAACTGCACATTCACAAAACACATTAAAACGAACTAACAAGAATAAGATTAAAAAATAAAAAGCTTGGGTTGCCTCCCAACGAGCGCTTGTTTTAACGTCTTTCAGCCCGACGGGTACCGCCAATTAAACCTCAGAAGGTGGTGCATCTTGGAGGGGTACTTCCTCCACCTTTTTGCCCACCAATGCTTCATAATAAGGTTTGAGCCTATGTCCATTCACCTTGAACTCATTCTTTGTTACTTCACTCTATATTTGAACTGCACCATGGGGAAAAATGTGAGTAACAACAAAAGGTCCAATTAACCCATCTAGATCGTAACTTACCTAGGAAGAGTTTGAGGCGAGAGTGGAACAACAAGACTTTTTGACCAACCACAAAGGATTTCCCTCGAATCATCTTATCAGGAAAAGCTTTCGTCTTCTCTTTGTAGATGTGTGCACTCTCATAAGCATCATTCCATATCTCTTCCAACTCATTGATTTGCAACTTTCTATGCAAACCAGCTTCATCCAAGTCCCATATTGAAGGCCTTGACCGCCCACCATGCCCTATGCTCTAATTCCACGGGTAGATGGCATGCTTTCCCATACACCAACCTAAAGGGCGACATCCATATAGGCCCACAATGCTATCCTATACGCCCACAATGCATCATCAAGTCTTTGGCTCCAATCCTTCCTAGATGGTCCAACAGTTTTCTCCAAAATTTGCTTGATCTGTCTGTTGGATACTTCAGCTTGCCCACTTGTCTGAGGGTGATAAGGTGTGGAAACCTTGTGAGTAACATTATACTTCTTTAGCAAAGCATCAATTGTCTTATTGCGGAAATGAGATCCTCCATCACTTATAATCGCTCTTGGCATGCCAAACCTAGCAAAGATGTTAGACCTAAGAAATTCTGCAACAACTCGAGAATCATTAGTCCGGGTGGCTGTTGCTTCCACCCATTTTGAGACATAATCCACAGCAAGCAGGATATAAAGGAAAGGGAAAAATGCACAGACAGTGTCCAGAGACTATGAGGACTGTCAAAATGATACCTGAACTTTCAAACGTATCAATGTGATACCTGGACTTATATTTTCTTGTCAACGCAGTACCTACATCAACTTTCTGTCACGGCTCCGTCAGTTTGAGTCACAAGTGACGCATGTGAGGCCGAAAATGAGGGCAAAATGGACTTTTTATTCACATCATCCCCAAAACTCGATTAAAACTTCAATTCTTGAAGTTCATCTTCGTAAAACCAGCAAAAACGAAAAAAAAAAAAAAACAAATCTCGGAAAACAAATGACCTGAGCAAAAATCCAGCGAAACCCAAAATGTTGGTGGCAAGGTTAATGAGATTGCTGCCAAAAAAGCTTCAATTTGTTCTTCGTCTTCATCAGTAAAGCGTCTATTTTCTTCAACGCCGTCTTCCTCCGACGTCGTTTCGAGCACGGCTGCTGACCTTGCCGGCGTCGGCGACGACGACGATGAAGATGGGCCCGACTACTCTAACCCACCTGCTGGTTCTGCATCGGAGGCCGTTTTGCTGCCCACTCTGCTTTAGCCACGTGTGGTGGTCTTTGATGGGGTGACTGGGGTCTGCCATCTCTTCCACGGAGGTGTGAAGTGGGTAATTAAAGCAGACAAGATCAAATTTCTGCTGCGTTCAGTCTGAGACAGCTGAGCCTTATCTGAGATTGTGTGGGCTTGATCGAGACTCGAGAGGATGTTCGTCATCGATTTTTGTTTGTTGAAGGCCCTGGGCTGTATCACCAAGGCTCCACTGCTGCGCTGAAAGTATTGTCATACTTGCCTCTCCCTTACTCTGCTTTAAGCACGCTCATGGTAGTCCCAACTCCTTTGAGAGAAATTGTCTATGATTATGTTGCCAAACGACGCTATGGCTGGTTCGGTAAGTCTGAAGATTGCTTGGTTTTGAAGGAGAGAGAGAGTTGCTCGAGCGTTTCATGGACCCAAAATACCAATTCCTCCAACACTTAACCGAAACTCAAAAATGAACACATAATCCTATAGAGCTTGAAGAGTAGATCAGACCTCTTATCTCAGTCTTCGCCGATTGTGAACAAATTCGCCAGAAATTGCAGAAAACCCACCAGCAGCTCCGAAGCTTCCAAGCTTCGATTCTCTCTCCAAAGTTGATGATCTGAAAAGAAAACACCATATAATCCTTCACCTCACCGAGATGAAGCTACCGCTACCAGTCTCACCAGCAGTCGTGGTAGAAGTCGAAAAATCCAACCGGAAACCGCCATGCACAGTCGAAACCGACCAGCTCGCCGTTTGAACCAAAGGGGACATAACCCCGCTTCGCGCCGCCGAGATTATTCAAACGTCACCAGTCCGCCGGACAGAGGCCAGAGAATTGAGAGTGAACTTGGAGGCCGAATCGATTATGGGTAAATTGACGATGAACGAGAGAGAAGAAGAAATTTATTTAATTCTTCCTTTATTTTTCTTTCTTAATTAAGAAATTTATTTAAATTAATTATTTTATTTAATTAAATCATGGTTAAGACAAAAAAAAAAAGCAATTTGAGGGCACATCAGTCATTTTGCTTTCATTTCGGCCTCACATGCGTCACACGTGACTCAAACTGACGGAGCCGTGACAGAAAGTTGATGTAGGTACTACGTTGACAAGAAAATATAAGTCCAGGTATCACATTGATACGTTTGAAAGTTCAGGTATCATTTTGACAGTCCTCAGAGTCTCCGGACACTGTCTGTGCATTTTTCCCTAAAGGAAACCATTAGAGCTTGGGAAGGGCCCCATAAAATCAATGCCCCAATCATCAAAAATTTCAACAATGAGTATTCCAGTTAAAGGCATTTGATTTCTAGGTCCTAGATTTCCGGTTCTTTGGCATCTGTCACAATTCATACAAAAAGCATAAGCATCCTTAAACAATGAAGGCCAATAAAAACCAGATTCCAACACTTTAGCAGTAGTCTTTTTTGAACCAAAATGTCCGCCACAATGTTCAGAATGGCAAAACGCTAATATGTCATTAAACTCATATTCATTCACACAACGTCTTATCAAACCATCAGAACAATGTTTCCACAAGTAAGGATCATCCCACACATATTGCTTAGCACTACTTTTGAGTTTGTCTTGATGAGCACGAGTTAAAGTGTTTTGGATTTGCCTAGTTACTAGATAATTCACAATATCAGCATACCAAGGCATGCTTACCTCAATTCCAAAGAGTTGTTCATCCGGAAACTTCTCCTCTAATGGTAGGACGTCCTCCTCATGCACAAGCCTACTTAAATGGTCAGCTACCACGTTTTCACTCCCTTTCTTGTCCTTGATTTCGATATCAAACTCTTGAAGCAAGAGAATCCATCTAATCAACCTAGGTTTCGCCTCCTTCTTTGACAACAAATACTTCAAAGGAGATGGTCAGTGTAAACAATAATTTTAGTTTGAAGTAAGTATGAACGAAACTTATCTAGGGCAAAAACCACGGCAAAGAGTTTTTTCTCAGTTGTTGAGTAGTTGAGTTGAGCATCATTCAGTGTCCTTGAGGCATAGTCTATGGCATAAGGCTTCTTTTCCTTCCTTTGTCCAAGAACAGCTCCAACCGCGTAGTCTGACTGATACGCTAAAAGCAAGCGCATAATTTAACCCTGAAAATATCGTTAGTAGTATAAGCAAATAGGGATCGTTCTATTCCAGGGATTGAGGGTACACCTGTCATTGTCAAACAATTAAACAATTAAAATTAAAACAAAGTATAATATTCACAAAGATATTCACAAGTATAAACATTATTTACGAAAAATGGGGGTTTTTGTTTTTGGTTTTCGAAAATAAAACTAAATAAGTAAAACAATTAAAATGCAAAAACATAAAGATAATGATGGAATGAGAGAACAAAGATCAAAACCGAAACCATGATTAAAATCGATTCAAACCCTAATATTGTTCATCTAAGTCATGAGAAAGGAGTTGATCATGTGAAACATTCGAAAGCAAATGATTTCCCATATTTTACTTTTCAATGCTAGTCAACCTAAACGAAAGCACCTAGATTAATCCTATCAAACATGTAATCAAACCCTAGAAAGCTAGTCAATCATGACATGTTTAACGCATTAGACATAGAGAAAGGCTATCAACTCAAGTGTACAACTTAGTATGGAAAAGTCCACCTAATTGCAATCCTCTTTAATTAAATTCGATTTTTGTCCAAAACCTTTACTACTTTTGATTCAAGTTACACAAAGCAAAAAGTTGATTTATGTTCTTAAACCTAGCACCAATTACATGCAAATCCTATAAGTGTCGACCCAAATAAGATAAACATATAAAAGTTTTCTGTAAAGCAAATTTAATTAAACAAACTCACATAAGCAACTCTCGAATTACAATATATGAATCTGAAAATTCTCAATTAATCATAAAATTCCAGAAATTAACAATTGTTCAAACATATATGTCAACTAGAAACAATTCCAACGAAATCAAACAAGGTTACAAAGAAAGAGGTTGAATTACACCGTGAGATGGAGATGGGGATGAAAGATAAAACGTATGGAGTCTTGAATCTCGAAAGCAAGCTTCAAGGTGGAGAATGGATGATGATGCTCACGGCTTGGTTCTTCTTCTTCTTCGGCCTTGCTTGAACTTCGTGGCTTGCTCTAGAGGATGGAGAGAGCTTTCGCGTATATAGTAAATTTCTGAGTTATGGGGGTCTTTGACGTCTAGAGGAGATGAGTATATATAGGGAACGGCCAAACTTGGTCTCCAAGCTATGATATTCTTTTTATTTTCCAAGGAATTAATTTAATAACTCCACATAGCCTCCACCAATGATAAATTGCCAAGGAAGCCCTAGTGTGTCATCCAACCAATCAAACTCTCCAAAATAAGTCTAAATCCCTTAAGTATATATTATTGCCGAAATATATAGAGATATTTTCTGATTTTCTTCACCAATTTCGGCAACAATATATTTAGAGAAAATAGGGGACGAATCTAGACTTGTTTTGAACCTTTTCTTGATGTCCACACTTCTTCTTTCCTTAAACTCCTCCCTAGAAAATCTCTTGGCGTAATCTTTTATTCTCCCTTTGATTTTCACGCCAACTTTCTCTCTTCCCCTTGGTATTTCACGGCAAAACCTTCTAGGGTATCTTCATTGCGTCACAAACCCTAATTCCATGGGCTTTTATGGGCCTTGATCCATTTTGCCGAAAATCCAAGTGAATCTAGAGAGTTCTTGGGCCTTGTTGCGTCATCTTCAAGCCTTGTCATCTTCCAATGCCATGTCTTCATTATTTCGGTCAAGTTTCTTGGTTAGCTTCGGAATCTTGCTTGGTACACTTTCCTCTTTTGCGCAGGGTTTCCTGGTTGGAACAGGAAAGCTTATTTCTTCATTTCTGCTCATTTGTGTGGCCCTTTGTGTCTCATTTTTGCTCCCCTTAACGTTTGCACGCTCCTCTTTCCTTTTGTGAGTTCATTTCCACTTTTTAGCTCCGAGGTCCTGAAAATAGAAACTATCACTAAAAATAGAAACTTTCCTAAAATGAAAAATGGCAACTTTCCTAAACTGAAAATGGAAACTTTCCAAAAATGAAAAATAGAAACTTTCTACAAATAGGAACTTTCCCAATCGAAGAATGGAAACTTTCCTAAATAGAGTTTTATTAAGGAAATAACGCAGAAAATGTAGGGAAATGTAGTTAAAACGTCGCATTAAAACGCTCCTATCAGACGCACCACACATGATTTCAAAGGGAAGAGTCCAATCCGGAGGCATGATGATGGGAGCAGATGTCAAGGCTGCTTTCAACGTGTCAAAGGCCTCTTGACACTCCTTTGTCCACTTGAACGCCACATCCTTTTGCAAAAGTGTGCACAAGGATCTTGAGATCTTTGATAAATCCTTGATAAAACGCCTGTAGAACCCTGCCTGTCCTAGAAAAGAACAAACCTCTCTCACAGAAGTGGGAGAGGGTAAGTTGCGCACAAGATCCACTTTTGCTTTATCAACCTCTACTCCCCTAGCAGACACAATGTGACCTAACACTATACCTTGTGTCACCATGAAGTGACACTTTTCCCAATTCAAAACAAGGTTGGCCTCAATGCATCGTTTCAAAATTAAATCCAAGTTATGCAAGCAATCATCAAAGCTTTTTCCAAAAACACTAAAATCATCCATGAAAACTTCAATGATTTTTTCGATGTAATCAGAGAAAATAGCAAGCATGCAACGTCGGAAAGTACCAAGGGCATTACAAAGACCAAAGGGCATTCTACGATATGCAAAGGTGCCAAAAGGGCAAGTAAAAGTAGTTTTCTCTTGATCTTCATGAGCAATTGCAATTTGATTATAACTAGAATAACCATCAAGAAAACAATAGAATGAATGACCGGCTAACCTCTCAAGCATTTGGTCGATGAATGGCAAGGGGAAGTGATCTTTCCTTGTGGTGGTGTTGGGCTTCCTGTAATCGATGCAGACTCTATGGCCAGTCACGGTTCTTTGGGGCACAAGTTCATTCTCTCCATTCTTCACAACCATGATTCCACTCTTCTTAGGCACCACTTGGACTAGTGACACCCATTTAGAGTCTGAGATAGGATATATGACGCCACAATCTAGCAATTTGATGACTTCCTTTTTCACAACTTCCATCATAGGAGGGTTAAGACGACGTTGAGCCTCTCTAGTTGGTTTGGCCCCCTCCTCAAGGAGAATTCTATGAACACAAGAAGTGGGGCTTATTCCCTTGATGTCAGCCAATGTCCAACCTATAGTAGTCTTATGCTCCTTCAAAACATCCACAAGTCTCTTCTCTTGCTCCTTTGATAATGCAGAGGACACGATCACAGGCAAGGTCTCGTCATCTCCCAAATAAACATACTTCAGGTGATCCAGAAGCGGCTTAAGCTCAAGTACAGGGGCCTGAATCACAGAAGGCGAGGGTTTATTAGCAGATAACTGAATGGACTCAAAGTTAGAATACCTTAAGCGTGGCATAGCCTCAAGAGAGGCCACGGTTTCCAAGACCTTATCCCCAACTAACGTTTCAAGCTCATTTGGTGCAACTTTCTTTAGTTCACTGCTTTTTCCATCCCAATTGCAGCTCCATCCTATTCCTTGTTCAATGGTAGTTTGCAACACATCTTCATTCAATGCATCAAGGAATTTCTACGCAAGTGAATCTAACACATCAATAGAAAAACATGAATGAGAAGCATCTAAAGGGTACCTCATGGCTTCAAAAATGTTGAAGCCTATAACATCACCATCAAACTCCATTGTTAATGATCCGGCGTTGACATCAATCTTTGTCCTAGCAGTTCTCATAAATGGACGTCCAAGCAATAATGGAGTAGAATTTAAAGAAGGCTCATCCATGTCAAGCACATAAAAGTCAGCATGGAATATAAGATGATTTACTTGAACAAGAACATCCTCTACTAAACCTTTAGGGTATGCTTTAGACCTATCTGCTAGCTGAATGATAACATTATCAGTTTTGAGCTCTCCTAGATCTAAAGATGCATAAATAGAATAAGGCATGACATTTATCAATGCACCTAAATCTAGCATAGCATTCTCAAACCTGTTGTTACCAATTACGCATGGAATGGTGAAGCTTCCGGGGTCCTTGCACTTTGGAGGGAGCTTTCTTTGGATCACAGCTGAGACATTCTCACTAACCTTCACTACCTCTTTCTCACGCAGCCACCTTCTTGTAGTACATAGCTCTTTCAAGAACTTAGCGTACTTTGGAACTTGCTTGATGGCCTCAAGAAGAGGTATGTTCACTTGGACCTTCTTGAATGTCTCCAAGATAGCTTTCTCACTTTCATCCTTCTTAGATTGAGCAAATCTATTTGGAAAAGGCATGGGAGTAGAGTATTTAGCAATAACTGAATTTGACAAGTTATAAGCATTACCTTTTGGTTTCAGTTGTTGCTCAAAGTTAGGTGACGCCTTCAACTCTTTCTTGGACGTGGCTGGGTCCTTTTCTTCTTCCTCAACGTCCATGTGGACATCCTTTTGGGCTTTTGGGGCATCTCCAAGGGTCTTGCCACTTCTAGTGGTGATAGCTTGGGCAGTTTCGAATCCTCCCTTTGGATTTGGAATAGTCTGACTTGGGAGCTTTCCTTGTTCATTAAATTTGCTCATCCTATCATTTGACTCATCTGCTTCTTTACTCCTCCACATCCTTGCTTATGGTGTTCACCTGGATCTAAGTATTCTGTTGAGTCTGTAATAAGGATTGAGTAGAAGTAGTCAAAGTTTTAATAATCTCATCATAATTAGTAGCATTATTGGAACTTTGAGAATTATTAAAAGGAGCAGAGTTAGGAAAGGCCTGAGGCTTTTGATTAAAGCCTGGTGGTCCACGGTTGAAGTTCTGAGCTTGAGGAAGTCCTTGCACATTGTCATTATTCCTCCACCTAAAGTTAGGATGATCTCTGAGTCCAGCATTATAGGTGTTGGAAAATGGATCGTATTTTTGGCCTCCTTGAAAACCTATGGCGTTGGCCTGCTCCCATTCTTCACCTCCCATGAGTTGTGGGCATTTATCAGTTGCATGTCCTTGCATGGAGCATACTCCACACGCCATGGCCATTCCTTGTCCCTTTGTTGTCAAGACCTGAGACACAAGTGAAGTAAGCTTATTAATTTTATCTTCAAGATGACTATTTGTACTTACCTCATTGACTCTTGCACGTGTGGTGGATCTTGTTCCTCCATATTGTTGTTGGTTTGAGGCTCTACTTTGAATTAGAGCCATCCCAATAGCTGGCAACTTGTCCATAAAGGAACCTCCAGAAGCAGCATCAAGCATATCTCTCTCCAAGTTGGTGAGCCCCTCATAAAAACAAGTAAGCAGAGTCTCATCCTTCATTCCATGTTGAGGGCATTGAGCAAGAAGAGACTTAAACCTCTCATGATAATCAGCATATGACTCATCAACTCCTTGTTGAATTCCACTGATCTTCTTCCTAAGCATGATGATACGAGATGTAGGGAAATACTTATCCAGAAATGCCTTCATCATGTCATCCCACGACGTAATGTGTCCACTTGGCAACTCATAAAGCCATTGCTTTGCTTTGTCAGCCAATGAGAAAGGGAATGCCTTCAGCTTCAAAATGTTATCATCTGCTAAATGTGGCTTCATGCTTGAGCAAATGAACTGAAACTCCATTAGATGCTGGTTGGGATCTTCCACAGAAAGTCCATGGAAAGTAGGAAGACGATGGAGCAATCCAGACTTCAATTCAAAATCAATTGTTAGTCCTTCAGCTGGATCAGGGTAAGTGATGCAAGTGGGAATGCCACCTGGAACAATAGAGGACGAAAGTTGTCTAATGGTGAGAGCCATTGGTTGAGGTGGTGGCGTTGAAGGTTGCTCTTGGAAGAGTGGTGAGATGTCGTACACCTCTTCTTCTTCTTTTAGTGAAGACGAGCTTGCTTCCTTAAGCTTTTTGTTGTTTCGAATTGTTTTTTGTAGCTCAGGATCAAAAGGAACAAGCTTGCCTTGTGGGATTCTCCTTGTGTGCATACACGAGTTCCTGAAATGGAAAAAGATAAGATGAAGTTAGTAAGACGTAATGGAATGAAACACAAGTGTAATAAGACAATGACTTTCGAGAAAAGCACTATCTTAAGTTAAATTACACGTTAGTTTTAATGAAGAGAAAAAGTTCAAAATTAAGTTTGAATCAAGGTTTGGACGTGCGGCCCAAGATGTTTCAAATGTTAATAATTGTCGCCCTCAACCCAAAGCATTCGATAACTCTTTTGGGACACGGCCAGGTAGTAGAGGAACGATTTTGGCGGAGCTCTCACTTGTTTAGCAGGGGACGAGACCCTTTGCTAGCACTTCTCGTATCCAATCAGCCTAGACACCGTGTCTTACGAAGATGAAACTAGCTGAACAATGGGGGTTAAGACAAGAATTAACAAAAGAACCCTTCCCCTATTCCATTATGATTCACACTTAAAATCAAGCTAGAACTCAAACTTAATATTTTACACGTTTTAAAAGCACTATACAAAATAATAATAATAATAATAATAATAATATAAAATAATTAACAAAAATTAACGCAACTTTTCAATTCCCGGCAACGGCGCCAAAAATTGATACGCCTAAATTAAGCGCACAAAATTACCCTGCAAAAGATAATTAGTAGTATAGGATAAGCAGGGATCTTTCAGTCCGGGGATTGAGGGTACTTTCACAAATTACGCTAATTGAACAAAACTATCAAAAACTAAAGAAAGAAAAGAAAGAAATTAAAGTTGACGCAAAAACTAAATGAAAGGGGGGTTTAGGGTTTTGAAAACGCATACAATAATAAAAGGAAGAAAAGGTTGCAATTTTTAGGTTTATAAATCAGATGTATGGACGTTGAGAATGTCGTAATCCACCACTAGTTATGGTCAGAGAAAGACAATTTAACCTAATCTTTAATTACTAAGGCATGTGAATGAAACCAATCAAGAACTTTAGGATCGCCGCAAAAGCCTTATTTTCCCCAAAATTACTTAGAACCGTGAACGCACTGCATCCTAAGCTTGCTTATATGCAATCAAGGTGTAAATAGCTACCCTATCAAATTAACTCATTAAGTACACATAAACACATTAAGCTCTTTGGAAAGATTGATTTTAGAGTACAAAACTAGTGAGGAACGCCATCCTAGCATGCATTCTATTTGTTTGATTTCACCTAACAGTAGGCTTGACTACTTTAGTGTTTTAAGATCGTGAACGCACTGCACCTTAAAACTAGCTCCAATTACATGCTCATATTTTAGGTGATCAATCTAAGACATAAACATATAAAAGATTTGATAAAACAAAACCAAACAAAGCATTCACAAAACCTTGTAATCGAAAAAGAGATTCAAAAGCTAAAAATCCATCACATAACTAGGGCTAGTTCTCAACAAAGAAAATTACTCGCTCATAGTTTGGAAATCCAAAAACATATACATATTGAAATTGAAAAGTACAGAAGGAATAAACCGTAGAGGGCAGTAGATATCACGGTCTCACTTTGAATATTCTTCAAGAAAGGTTGAGGCGTCTTCAAAGTAGGAGCACGAAAGGATGGTGGAGGATGATCTAATGAAAGATGGAGGCTACGGCTTCTTCTTGGGGTAAGGATTTCGTGAGCTATGATGAGGGGAGAGTATGGAGGTGAGGTTTCTGATTTAGGGCAGAAGATGGAGTGTCTGGTGTAGAAAAACGTGGAAGGAGGCCCTTTATATAGGAGTTACAAGTTCAAGGCTTCCTCTTGAAGTTAGGTTAAGTCTTTCCTTCTCCAATTGGAATTCCTCTTCTTGGGCCGAATCCTTGGACATCTAGATCCTTCACATCTCATATAGGACGTGTACAACTCAGCAAAGAATCCAAGAAGCCTCAAAACAATCTGCCAAGAGATACGAAAGGTAACTGAGCGAAACTTCCTTTTCCTGCCTCAATTAGGATAGCCTATTTAGCCCATCCTTTGAATAGGTTCCACCTCAACTTTGCACGTGATTTTTAGGCAGGTAAAATCAATACTTCAAAACAGTACAAAAATCTTCTAGAAATCTTCTCAACTCGTTGCCCATAAACAGCCTTGAAAAGTCTTCGAAATAAAGTCTTGTCAGAAATTTCCAGATCTTCCTTATTTTCTTGTCATTTTGACTGGCTTTTAAAATGACCTTGCAGCTATCTTTCTGAACGTTTATTGATACTATGATTCCCTATGACATCATATCTTTAAGTCCAGGCTATAAAATTCTAGAATACTCTCCAATAACATCTCCAAAAAATGCCTCAAAAATGCTTCGCAGATAAGACTGTTGGAGAGAACTGCTCGAGATGCCTCCTTTGTGCAACGTTTCTGACTTCATCCTTGATTCTTCTGACCACTGATTTCTCTCCAGTTGTAGCAAAACATCTGATATTAAAATTTAGCCAAGAATTCCTGCCAACGTCCACACGAGATATCTTCAAAATGGCTCCCAAAGACAGAAGAAAATAAGGCAGATCCCAGTTTCCAGATTTTGCTTCTCGGCAACTGTTTTGCATGAATTTTTCCACAAGCTTTCCTTCTTGTTTCTGACCATGTAAATGGTCTTCTTTCATCTTTTGCATCACTACTATACATCAGAACCTTAATTTGTCCCAATTGAGCTCCTATTTCTCCACTGTTGATCCACAAAACTGCTAAGAAATAATAAAGTTAGTTTGATCTTTTTAACGAAATAACTAAGCAAAAGTGGAAATGATTAAACCATAAATTCATCGCATTTTACGCTCCTATCACCTGTTCGTACATATTGTTTGGATTGCTGTCTCTTTTTTCAACGAAGATGTGGAGAACAAAATGTTGTCAAGATCGGGACATACTCATTAAGATCTGCATCAGAATAGACTCGTCAAGATTTAGATTAAACCATAATTGTCACTTGGATCAATTACATGTTTTGTGGAGTTGTAACCTACATATTATAAGATTTTTTCAACTTCTACTATTTTCAATTAAATTACATATTAATTACATTAATATAAAAACAAACTAAGTCATGCTTTGGTGGAAGATCATGATGTTGTGGTTGGTGTGGGTGCAGATCGACGGCGGCGACGGGATTGGTCAAGCACTGAGTCTGGATGCCGTGTTCTTGAGGGTCTAGATCAGTGTGATGGGGTACTCACGAGATCTATGGAAGATCTGGGTTTGGGACCCAGGAATTAACGATTTGCCCGCTGGTTTTGCCGGATTTTGGTGGTGTTTCGCCACCGGGAGAGTAGTCTCCGGTCATATTCAAGGGCAAGGAGGAGAGGATCGAGCTTGGGTCGTTTGGGCCTTAGTTCGAATATGGTGTCAACAAACCATATTTCGTGACCTGCTGGATCTTACATTTGTGGGAGGCTCTTTGCAATCTACTAGTATTTTCGTACACCAATTGAGGTCTCTAGGCGAACTTACTTGTTGTTCAGTTGCTTTGAGTCATGTATATTTCACTAGGTCGAAATTTTCTCTTGTTTGTTGCTTGTCTAATTGTGCGCATTTGTTTACAATGAGGGTCATCTGTCATTTGTTTGGCGGCTTATGCCATCTAAAACTGTTGGTATGAGACAACATGTGATGTAAGTGCCTTCTAGCCATGGATAAGTAATGAAGTTATCTATTTCTCAAAAAAAATATATATAAAAACAAACTAAGATTGAAAAAAATCAAGTGAAGTATGACGTAATACTCTAACAAGACTTTAAGTTATATTCAATACAACGGAACTAGGGTTGGGCTGGTTTTTGCTGCAGCCCACCCTAGTTTTTTTTAATCAAAAAAAAAACTCTAATATATATATATATATATATATATATATATATATATATATATATATATATATATATATATATATATCAGTGTTCTAAAACTCGGTCGCCTAGGCGCTGGGTGGCAGCAGACCGAGGTGAGTAACGGCAAATCGGAAGCCTTAGGAGGAAATTGCAGTTTTGAATGCCTTAACGATCACCAATTTGGCTGAAATTTTGCAGAGATAATCTATACATTAAGACCTAAAAATGAACGGTTAAGATGTAAATGTGTGATCGGAAAGTGGGGAAAAATGGAAATCCGTACCTTTTGCTTAGGTACGGACGTCCGCACCTGAGAATATCTATATATATATATATGCAAGTGCTAATTATATGGTACGCTATATTGATATGAACAATATTAATATGAATGAGACTAGCTGGCTAGCATGCATGACTAGGAAATTACAAAAATTTTATGCATAAAATCATGGCGACAAAAGTCAGACTAGTATGGCTTTGATAAGTACACATGTATATTGAAAGCCACCAATATTCTCCCCCAAAACGTTGAAGAAAGAAGTTAAGTAACATATATTATTGACTCTGAAAAAACAATGGGCAGGTTAAATAACCTTGCTACAGGAAAATAATTGAACCCAAAATGCAGAAAATGATTGAAGCTGTAGCAGACAATAGGGTGACGGATGGTGGAATGCGACCATTGTCTTTCCTTATTAACATTCCTTCTATAATAGGGTAATTGATGACCACCGCATAAAATGGTATGAAGACTTGTATAAACAACCTCTCCAACTCCCCCAGAAAGATCACTCTGGCAATGCCCACACAAAGGGAGGCCATGTTCAAGATAACTAGTGAAGCCAATGGAACAAGAAAAAGTGCTGAGGTTTGAAAATCAAATACCCCCGCGTTGTACCGCTTGAGTTGCTCAACATCATCAACTTTATTTGTTGGGAAGAAGCTTGCTTCCCTCAAACCAAATTTCTTCATAAAAGCATCAAGACTACCATATAAGTGAGATGTAACTGCTTTCATCATCCATATTCTTTGCTCGTATATCCAATGTTGTAATGATGCTTCCGTTGTGAGGACTTCGTATAAATGTCTCAAAACAGACGAGAGGAATACAAAAGAAAATATCCAAAAATACGAATTTGAGACCTGCAAAAACATTAGGAAAATGACCAACATGTTAGAATGTCCTTTTAATGATATTTAGCCACTCTACTCCTTGAGCAGTACTGAGTAATGTTCCAACTCTTAATTAGTAGTGCTCAAACCCATTCACGTGGTAAAATTTTGATAGTTTCTATAAGTCCTCAATATTTTAAATTTATAATGCATCTATTTTTAAAAGGTCCCTCTAACTAAAAGAACATAAATATTTACCTCAGGGTACAGGGAAATGCCGTTGACTAGGCAAAGCTGAGGTATAGTTGCAAGGCACCAGAGTGAGAAGAACCGGCAAATAGGGAAAATTGCTAGCCATCCATAGCACATACTTTCAAGGAAAGACATTTTAGTAAGACCATATATAAGAGGGCAGTATTTGGAGATGGCAACATCAACTAACCCAGAACTCCATCTTGTCCCTTGGACCAAAAAGTCATTCAAATTAGTGGTGCCACTGCCCAAGAACTGAGGCCTTGGTGGATTGCAATACACTGAATTCCAACCCTTGCAATGCAAGCTAGCGAACCCTGTGAAATAATCTTCCGCTACAGACGCGTATAAGAAACCAGCCTGCCATAGATTAGAGAAACCGGTCAGTTAATTACACTTCTTTGATAAAAGGTTGTCTCAGCTTTCATCAGTTGTTGGACTTACCTCTTCACCCCATTTGGTGCCATCTTCATAGGTACAGGAGGCTAGTTGTTGGGTCTTAGCTAGCTGTGCCATTTTCATATTAGGATTGTAGTTTCCAAGAAGGGATTTTATGAACTCACTTGATGGACCAACAGATTGTCTAAGTTCCATAAGATCCTTATGATCTACAAAAAAAAATTTCAAGCAAAGTGAGTAATATAGAACACAGAACCAACATGCACTCAAGTTAAAAAGATAATCACTTTACGATATCGGAAAAACTTCACATTGCAATATTGCATAAGTTGGCACCCTTCATATAACGGAAAGTAACAACACAGTTTGGTTATTGACCAAGTAAACAACGGTGCGATTGATATTTATTGAGTGGCTTGCGGTTGTTGAACAAGGATAAAGACTGATTTGTACACAATCCATTAATATACATACCCTCCTTTAGGGATTTTCCATACAAGGATAACCTCTTGATGTAATAGCCAGTACCGGACACGCATGGCCCTTGTAGTCCATCAAAACCTTGCCATAGCACCTAAACGTTCAACACCAACTTGCTTGTCAAAGAAGAAACATACAAATACAAATACTACATGCATATGTCTGATGAATAGTTTTGTTTTTGTATCCATACCATAAACGTCTCTCTCAACTGACTGTCGTAGATGTCATTCTTACTGATGTTGTGGAATTTCTGAGGGAATTGCACAAGTGCTAGCGTAGGTGAGAGCTTGGGATCAAGGTGGAAACACATTGCTTGCCGAGCTGAACTTGGATCATTGCAATACATGTCACAATCAAGCCCTAATATGAAGGGCGAATTACTGATCACACCGGATACCCGAAGCTGCAAATTGTGTTTTGCGTTCATATCAAGCCAGGTATTTAACATAAATACATGTATGTTATACATAAGAGGAAAGGGAGAGATGTGCATACCAGAACATTGAGAGCTCCAGCCTTGAAATGATGGGCATGAGAAGGTCTTTTCTCGCGAGAGACATAAACAAGGAGAGGCATGTTTTTTGCCTCATTTTCTTGAAATGCATGATTACTAGAACTTTCTTGTATCACCTGCATGCCACACCTCCAAATTATATCATATCATGGATTTCTGTTTGGAATGGGTACTTTTTTTTTCTTTATTTCTTTTTATATGTTATGTGGGCAGTTCAATTTTACTTTTTTCAACTAGCACAATGCAATATGAGTAGATGACATATTAGTTATAAATGTCTCTGGTAAAAGAGTGAAGGAAATTTGAACCGTTGGAATGGTAGGTAGGTATTTAAGTATATGTAAATGTAAGTGTCAAATTTAAGTACAATATGGGGAAAATATTGGAATGATAATTATTGACAAATTAATGATAATTAATGTTAAATTATATATGCATGGCATTTATATTATTGCTTCTCTATTATAATACCTCAATCACTGCAGAATGATCTCGACGCTTACTGCTCCCAGTGTCACCATGCCTTGCATATTCTCTCACTCTTTCTTTGAACAACTCATATTTTTCCTGCAACCCAATTAAGCAAACCTATTAGCTCTAATATTTACTAAATTGCATGTCTGTCACAAAATTAATTGGGGCCATGTTTATAACCTGAACAATTCGTCTCTCTTGTATGAAATCAGTACCCCCCAAATCATCATCTTCATTCTCATTCTCATCCTCAGCTACTGAGAAATAGGCTTTTGGAGACCTGCACTTGATCTTATACCTCTTACAAAATGGAATCCACTGCTTTGCAAACGTCCAAGCCTCTCTCATACCATTCAGAGTCACATCAGCACCGCCATCATCTGACAAATACACGTGAAGCTTCTTGGGTGGATAGTCGAGTGCCATGGCTGATATTACAGTGTTCATCACCTCCACGGGTGGCTCCTTCTCCGGATCAGCGGTGCAAATGAACACGTCGACTGCAGGAAGTTTGTCATCTTCCGGCAATCTCTCCGGGAACACAGTTCGAGAGACGGGCCTCCACCGATATGCCTGGGTTAGAAGCCACTCGAAGGAAATGAGGAGCTCGGCCGCAAAGACAATAAGAGATGGTAAGATGGGTGTTTTGGTGTCATGGAAGAAGAAAGAGGCTCTATAGTAAAGCAAGAATGATAAAGCGATGGAGTGTATGACTGTATACGTTCGATTAATGAAGATTGTGAGCTTGTTGACATGGCAGAGATGCATGGAGGCATTAGAACTCTGATCCATAGCTTCTCTAACTATTTTTTGTGATTTGAGCTTGGTGGCTACCTCTCTTCTTCACTCCTTATAAAGGAGCTTTCATGCTAGCCTCCAAAGAGCTGGAAAGTCAAGGTAATCTGGAGTAAATATCTTATATGATTTCATTATGGAAATCTGGAGTTAAATTATGTCCTATATGTTTTCATCATGGAAATATAAAGGGTTATTTGTCTTGGAATTCGACAAAGCAAGCCGCAGATCAACTTGGAATTTACAGTGATACACGTGTTTTTTTTAGAAGAAGTCATACGCATGTGTTAAATGTTAAACTAAATTAGTATCAAGGTTATGTGCCATAGTAATACACTGTATAGTATTACAAGTAATCAGTTTCTAATTATACAGTTAATATGCTATGTTAATAAGGATAGCAGCCTATGTCTTTATGTTCATATTCAATGCCTCACGTTTCAAAATTGGTCACAGGCAGTCCCCGACCTTGATACTAATTTACTTGGGATAGTCGAGTACGTCTCATATGATCTCCAAACAGTACTAAAATTGGTCACGTTTCATTGGTACAGTACTAAAATTCTGAAGACTTTGTTAATTGGCAGTTTCATCGAATACAATTCGTTTCATTGTATGCGTGCTGCCCAAACCTGAAGACTTTTTTAGTCAATTATCTTGCGAAGCATGTTAAAATTGTTGAAGCTAGTTTCCAAGAACATTCCGACAATGTCTACACAATTACTACAAAATGTTTGGATTCAAATTGAAGTTGATCAATCCAGTAGTCTTACGATGGAGTACGTGTTCATGATTTGATGTGATTCTTATTTGTATTGTTTTTATGGCTCAGCCTTTAGAGGATATATGTCCTAATCCAGCATTCACTACAACAAAATAGGGTATTAGTGACCAAATGTCAGTGACCACTTCAATATTGGTCACAAATACTATTGAATTAATGACCAATACTATTGGCTGGTCACTAACACTTTTAGGACCAACTAAATTCATTTACCCACCCATTGTTCAAACTTTAATGACCAAAAAATTTTAGTACTAGTGACTATTCATTTTGGGTCACTAACGTTTTGAACTAATTAAAGAGTGGTTTCCCTTTAGTGACCAAAACTTTTCAGTTGGAGGGATTTTTTTCTCTTAAATCTTGAAGTAGGCGGGCTCTTAAAACACGCTTTTCAAAATGAAAAAATCGGGGCATATTTAACTCTTATAGACCCAAAACATTAAATCCCTAGCTCACAGGCCCTCTTATCTTCATCGTCTTCTCCCTCACTCCATTGTTCTGTTCGCAAGTCATGGTGGGTCGAGCCCTGAATTCCGACCACCTTAGATGACCCATTCGAGCACGTAACGGTGTCGCTCTACCTCAATTTGCTGAAGAACGATTCCAAAGTTAACGGTCGTGTTATGGGCTTCGAGCCCGAGCAAATTACGATTCGGTTACGATATCCTGGATTACAGGTTTGTTTCTGGTAAGTAAGCTTTGAGATTTGATTTTGTCGTGGGGATTTGAGAATTGGGGATTTTTTGAGATTTTGAAATTATGGGTGCTTCATTGATTTTTGTTGCCCATAGAGAGCCTCGACTTCGACTCCATCGGCGGCCTGGGCGAAGCTCTCGTCGCTTGTCTCCAGGAAGTCCCCGCCCTCTATTTCAAAGAGGACTTCGCATTGGAAGACGGCGCCACCTTCCGCTCCGCCTGCCCCTTCTCCGGCGTCGCCGAGAACCTCGTCCTCCAGGAGAAGCTCTCGCATTACTTGGACCCAGAAGACCCAGAACTGTGTTGTTGGAGACACCCAGAGCTAGAAAAGGGGGCCGACGATATCACTGTCGGAGCAGTGCACAGACAACAAAAAGACAAGGTAAGAGCTGATTCTAATTCCAATCAACGAATTTGAGTTTTATAAATTGCCCTTTGCAGCTCCAGCTCAGCTGTAAGAGCTCTATGTATGTATGTATTTAGATGTGCACTGGAATTAGGACCTCTTATGAGTTTGCTTCCTATCTGGCTTTTCTCAAGTTTGCCTTGCT
Organism: Rosa rugosa; assembly: GCF_958449725.1. Taxonomy (NCBI): domain Eukaryota; kingdom Viridiplantae; phylum Streptophyta; class Magnoliopsida; order Rosales; family Rosaceae; genus Rosa; species Rosa rugosa. The sequence continues at coordinate 51,721,536 of NC_084824.1, forward strand.
TAGACTGTTGAAAGGTGGAAACTTTCGATCATAAACCTTGGTAAAGATTGCTTCTTTTACCTCATGTAGGCCTGAAATACCTATGTTCTCAGTGCCTTATCATCCTTGCCCTGGGAAAGGATAGGCTGAACAAACAAATTTAGCTGCGAGCACCTCGCAAGTGCTATATCCACCTCCTTTGTAGGAGCCTTGGGTATCTAAATTCATTCGTCACATGTTGAGATTTGGTTTTGTGATTTCGTGTTCAAATAGGTTGCAGTAGGAAAGTCATAAGCTGTCTTCTGTGTTTACGCTATCTTATATTAGTCACTCAACTTTGTTCCAATAATGGATACTAGCTTAACAATATAGCTTGAAAGCCGAAGTCAGTACTTGGACTAATATCTACAACTTCAAGTCTCCATTGGTGACTTTTTCCTTCTCTACACTCCAAACCGCCACCAATGGTTTCTAGAATGACAATACATTTGGAACTGGTGGCAATATGCGAAATTCGTAAGGGTTCTTTCGAGGATAGGCAACTAGTAGCAGTAAAGCTGCTGACTACCAGACAAGAGATGAGAAAACTGCAGGCTTTCTATCTGAACTTGGCATTATAGCTCATGCAGACCATCCTAATACTGCTAAGTTAATTGGCTGTTGAGTTAATAAGGAATGCACCTTGTTTTTTCGGTTACCTCAACTTGGGAGTTTAGGTTCTCTCCTGCATGGTCCAAAGAATGATATTCTTGATTGGAATAAAAGGTGTAAAATTGTTTTTGGGGCGGCAGATGGGTATCTTCATGATAGTTGTCAGAGGGGATCATCCATAGAGATGTCAAGGCTGATAATATTCTACTGACACAAGATTTTGATTAGCTCCTAGTATAAGACTTCTTGCTGGTTGGCACATATCAGTAATAGCCGATTGACACAATGATATTTGATTACTGGTATTTTGAATAAATCTTACTAGGACTCAATCTAGGAAAGTCTGTGTAAGATTTATTAATGTTAAGATTTTTTTTTTTTCCTGGCATTTCTTCTCTTTTCTTGTTTTTGTACAAGTACGTAAAGTTGTATCCCATTCTCTATCTTCTGTTGTAATATTCTTAGTAGAACTAGAAATATGATTATATAAAAAATGTTTTTGATTAACCTGGCTGCATTGTAATTTGTACAGTTACAACTTACGACTATAGGCAACCACTTTGTTGATATAAATTGATATACTTTTTTCTGTCATACAGCTTGTTGCCTCTGCAGATTGTGCTGGAGCTTTGGATGTCACAGACGACCTACAACATTTGCTGGTATTTTTCTTTTACTGTTTCATTGTTTTGTTTTGTTGGAAAAGCTAGTGTTTTGCAATATACATTCCTATGGGCAATGTGCAAGTGTTATTATATTACTGATGTAGTAGTACCTCTTTTGAAGGTGGCAGGTGATCTGTTATATGTAATTTTAGATATTTTAATTTGTCAGTCATCTTCTGCTTGCATCCTTGATTTGATATTATCTGTCCTTGTATATCACCTATAGGTTGTGAGTCATACTGATCCTCAAATCTGATATTTTCTGTGGTAATGCAGGTGTTTGTGTTGAATATAGATACTAGAAGATTATTCTCACTGTGTTTCTGATCCACCGTCTTCCCTGTCTTCCCTTAGTCCCAAAATCTTTTTGTACAGTCTTTCAATTACTCAATTGAGTTTTCTCTGTTTATCTAATGCCATACTGTTTGTGTTGAATATGATTTATGATTGTGTATTTCCATTGCAGGCGGGATTGTAGTTTCCAGTATGGTAGCTTAGTTGATTTGGTAGATGGACATACATCAGTACTTTATCATAGGCTTCGGCTACTGGTTCCCAATGTATACATGAAGGTATGCATACACGAGTCATTGGGCTGTTGGAATTATATTATATTATGGAAACATTATTATAGTGTCTGTAGTGAATACTAGGCCTTTTTAGATGCAACTCTGACTACATTAGGATGAAGGTTATAACTTGCTATATATGTTTTGTTATATTGCAGATTTGGTCTAAGCTTCAAAAAGTACGTACATCTTGCAAACCCTCATTGAAGGCTCATTGAACTTCTAGAAAGACTTGAATGTATTTCTGTCTATTTTGAAATTGTTATCAAGGATGGACATTAACATCTCTATATTTTAAATTTGCGAATGTAGTATTTCAAGATGGAGATATTGATAATTGGTTTTAGAGTGCATTTCACTTTCTGGTGTTGGACTACATATTGAATGCTACTTTTAGCAGGTTATTGCATGAAAAAATGTACATTGTCTCCATTTTGAAAATGTAGCGACACACTTAGTGATCAAGTTTGTTAGTTATTAACATCAAACTTAACAACCTAGAATAATTGCCAATTTAGTTACCAAATTATCAGTAATATGGTCACTAAAATTATTCAATTTAGTGACCATTGGTATCACAATTTAGTGATGAACATGTAGGTCACTAATGTCATTATCATTTGTGACCATATGATCATGGTCATTAAAGACATTTTGAATTAGTGACCAAAAATTGTGGTCATTGAAGACATTTCGAATTAGTGACCAACTTACAATTGTTGGTCACTAAATAGAATCAGTGAGGGACCTAGAGTGACCACCTAGTGACCACCCGAATTTGGTCACTAACCATATTTAGTGACCAAATTTGCTAGTTTTAATGACCAATGCAGTGGTCACTAATACCCAAATTTGTTGTAGTGATTCAATCTGATCAACGACTGAATACAGGGTGGAAAGGATCAGTAAGAATGATTGGTTTGGAGAAGTATTAGAGGCCGGTAAGGGAAGAGGATAGGATAGTTTAATTAGGTTCCCAACGAATGATCTCACGACCTTTTTGAGGCTCTCTCTTGCATATATTGAGTGGCGAAAGTTCGCTATGATTCAGGGAGAGCTCTGATAATGGTCCTCATCTAATTATAAGAAGGGGCTATGTTTAATCTAGTTTACATAAGAGGCTTAAACCTCCTTTCAAAAAGAAAGAGAGGCGATTAAAGTTACGTTAACTAGAAATCCTTTAAAAAAAATGTGTGATATGAAAATTATATGCAGTATAAATAGGAGGTTATATGACCAAACAACTTGAAAAATGAATGTTTTTAAGTAAAACTAAAGAGTAAAACCCATCACTATGATCAAAACTTTCTTGCACCGGACAAAACGATACCTAACTTTCAAAAGTGATCAAAATGATACCTAAAGTTTCAAAAAAAAATCAATTTGATACCTCAGTTTATTTTTTTTAGGGCTAAATACTGGTTACTACCCTGTGGTTTAGGTCCAAAATCAATTCAGTCTCTGGACTTCTAATTTCATCAAAAACACCCATGTACTTTCAATTTTGATCTGATAGGTCCAATTCATTAATATTCTGTTATGAGTTCAAGTTATAGTTGGATTATTTGTTGAAAAACTATTTATTTGATAGATTTCTAATAGTGGGACTCAATCCAAAATTGACTATGCAGGCCACCTCAACACCACATCATAAAACATAGGCCATATATGAGCCACATCAACAAGTTAAATGACTCAATTGTTAGAAGACTAACAAATTAAACCTATTATATCAAAATTGAAAGTGCAGGGGTGTTCTTGATGAAATTAGAAGTTTAGGGACTGAATTGATTTTAGACCCAAACTACAGAGTAATAGTCAGTATTTAGCCTTTTTTTTAACTTCATTGTTAAATCTAACGCAAAATCAAGCACAAAAATTGAAGTGATTTGTGGTCAGAGGGCCATCAATCATCTATAACCCAATCTTCTTCTTCTATAGAATTAAAAAAAAAAATTCATTCAATTTCAATTCTACCATCGATCGTAGAAACAAATAAAGTTCGGATGTTTCCCAACTTCTAAAGAAACAAAGAAAAATGGAAAGAGAGAGAGAGGCAGAGATAGAAGAAGAAGAAGAAGAAGAAGAAGAAGAGAAATAACAAAGTAAAATAAAAAATAATTGAAAAATAGTTTTTTGTGTAAAATATTATTATAACCCCACAAAATACTGCACCACACGTGATCAATTTTAACAAAAAGTTACAAAAAATTAAACTGAGGTATCAAATTGATTTGTTTTTAAAAATTTATGTATCATTTTGATCACTTTTGAAAGTTAGGTATCATTTTGTCCGGTGCAAGAAAATTTTGACCCTAGTGGTGGATTTTACTCATAACTAAATAATGTTCTGTACAAATTTGAACTAGGACCATTAATTCCACTACAACTAGAAACTCATGCGAAATAAAATAGGTTGCTCTTGCATGATTAAAATATACATCAATTATTGGTTAACCGATCAAGACACGATTCATAAAATTATGATCAACTTGTCATGTTAGGTAATCCGCATTAGACATGTAAAAATTAAATAATCTTCTTTTTATAATTTGACCTTTTTATGGCTTTTAGTGCATGTCATATGTAAGCAATGATGATTCTTTTGAACACATTTACATAGCTAGAATGCGCAGGCATGACTAGTTAAGTTTTACTAAATCGGTTAGGCTGGTCAGGTTGAATGACTCGTTTAATAGACTAGTTGAATTTGAGGTTAATTAGGTCGCGTTTATGTCTGAATTTTCCGACCATTATCTCGATTTATATTCTGACCTACAAATACTATTTAATACTTACAATAATGGGTTTGTGAGTCCACCAACATTTATAACTCTTAAAAGCCCCATTAAAGCAACCATCTACCCATTGGGTCTACCTCCCTAAAATCTGATACCTGTTAACTTCCCAATCAATTCTCTGATGTGATACTCCTCAGAGCTCTACATTATATGGATGAGGAAGAGCCGCGGTGGTTGGTCCAAAAATCTTGAGCCACATCGAATTCAACTCACAAAATCATTTAGGCTTCTGTCTTGTTCTTGTCTTGATGAGGTGTAGTGGACCCACCAACATTAGAAGGGAAGCACCTAATAACCATCGATGTCGAAGACAACTAGAAATGCGTTCGGTCTATCGGATTCAGTCCAGATGAGACCGGGGGTTGCTCTACTTGTTGGATGAGGAAGAGCCACCATGATACTGCCTTTACAGAAGATATTAGGTTCTTACTTTCAGTGTAACGTAAATGCTTGTATCACAAAATCACATTGATAATTGACAACACCACGCACCAAAGGTCTCAATCAAAAAAAAAAAAAAAAAAAAGATTGAGAGACGAGTAATGTCCCATGTAAAGATTGAGGGTAGTTTTGAAGCTAGGGGTCAATAGCAGCTCCCAAATGATATACTCAACTTCTGCGATGAATAGTTCCTTGTGTAACCAAAAGAAAATGCAGCGAGATGTTTGCAAGTAAAATGTGAGGAAGAAAGTAGAACACATTTGGCCAAAAACAAAACCGTAGTCTTGGATTTGGTTTGGAAAAACAAAGTAATTGCATAGGTCGTCTAATTTCAATCCACTTAACCCAAACTGACCATCAGTAAAACTATGCTGTAATCTAAACTTGTAACTGGCCTAGATGCGAAGTGTTGGCAAATTCATGGCGAGATGTATAAAAGTTAAACTGGGTCAGATGAGACAGGCAAATACATATGTATGCACTAGAGAAGAGGTTATCATTATCTAATCAGTAATAATATACAAAGGCTTTACTAAAAATTTCTGCAACTTAAACCTATTTCTGTAAGAAATAAACTAGAGATGCGAGCCAGTTAAGGGAGGTAAGCCAGCCTCCCAATGCTTTGAAGTGTTCCTCTGGTGAAATTCGCCATGTACTGTGACTTGTTCAAAATCAAGTGAAGATTTCCTTCTGAGACATGCACCAACATCCTGGAAAACAAATAGAGTTGAGAAAGAATAGTAAGGTATAAAGATGTCACTTTAGTCCAGGCAAAAAGATATGGAAATAAGAAATGCAGATCCAGAATTTATGCATGTTATAGAGTGATTTACAATTGATTTACAATTTGCCAGGTGGATAATCCATTTGGTTCAAATGTAATCACTGCTACAAACTAGTCATTCCAGGGCCATGGAAAGTAGCAGATGGCCAAGACCTTCTTATTTGGGAGAACCAAAATAATATATGAAATCTACTTAAGATTACTGAAATGCTGCACGGGGATTCGACTTTTCCAGGAGTGGAAAGTGAACCAATAATTGGAAAATTATTTCAGGAAGCCAAGTTTTACTACTCTCCGAAATCCACATAACGAAGTCTGACAGTCAAACAAGCAATCCCATGAATCCTGGGTTTATAGATGAAGGTGACATGATTTAAAGCAAGACAGTCGAACATGCAAGTCCCATGAATCCTAGTTCTTTATAGATGAAGTTGATACAATTTAAATCAAGACATATAGAAGGCTGAAGGAGAAGACCCATAAATTGGTTATTTGGCAAAGATAGACGCACTGCTTCTAACTTTGGTTTCAGGTCAAATTTAGATTGCACAGATACAGATGGAAGAGATATCAGTGTCTCCATTGTACGTATAAGCACACGAGAAAATTGTTGAGTTCCAAAGGCCTTCTTATAAGAAATCATGAGTTCTACAGACTCACTGCTTATATCAACTGAAATTCTCCTGAATCTCCACCAGTTCCAAATCAGAAACCTTGAGTAGAACAGACAAATCCACTATTTGGATTTGTATCTGATTGCCTGCTTATATCTACTGAATGCTTTCAATTCTTTCCATCCAACATCAGATTAAACAGAGAGAGAAGGAAGGGAATATTCCGTTGACTTCATTTGCATAGATGAACGATGTTCAAAGTCCTATAGGCTTTCGTAGTGAAAATGCAATAGAGAAGCCGGTTATTGCTTTCATAACACAAACAACAGACAAGCTCAAGCCATTGACTGTAGGCTACCGAAATCCAAAATTGTTTCTCCTATTTTTTATAAAAAACACAGTCGTTTTATCAGTAATAAACGAAGGCAAAAGCCGATGTCAAACATATAAATTAACACACAATCAACCTACCCTACAGAGGAAATGCTGCATAAAGTAAACTCTAATTGCTAATGAAGTTCAATATATGCTAATGATATGGAATGAACTTATGGTAAAATGACAACTAATATGATATTCCATATTCATCTATTTGTAATGTGATACATAATAAGTACCAAGGAAACACCTAGTAAGAGCTTACCAAGATACACATACAAAAAGGAAGGGGAAAAGAGATATCAGTTAAGAGAAATTGGAATATATCAATAACAACTCCTCAAATTGATGAAATACCAAAACAAAACTATCTCTAACCTCCCACAGATTATCCAACTGAACCAAAAATAAACAGGAAGACAACAACCTTTGGACTGATATGAAAGATATCAGAAGTCATCCAACACCAAATTCCTTCAGAAAGAAACCATTTTGACAATGCAAATAGTAGCATCAGTGGTTTGAACAGAAAACCATGGAAACCATTTATAACTAAATATAAGTAATAAGAAAGAAAAGAAAATGATCAAAAAGACAAAATACCAAGGAGTTTGAACATAAATTCTACATGGGCATAACTGTTATACATATAATAGTGAAAATGATACACCATATCCAGAAATCTAAAACATGAACTCCTAAGAAGAGTAAGGAAAAAAGAAGAAAAGACATCAATGATACAAACAAGTTCTAAATAGAAACACTTTATCTTCTATGTTGAAATCCTTAACATAATTAAGAAAGCCAATTTCATAACATCCAACAAATGGAAGCATATCAGGAAGTTTTGAGTTCCAAGTAACAGACAATAGCTGTCAGATTCAGGGTGATGATTCGCATCAGATAAGTATATCCAACTTCATATTCAATTCCAAGATTTATAATCAAAGACCAACTACTTGAAGCAAAAATAAGTAATGACATATACATAAATTGGCCAGGAAAGTAATTGATGTGAAAACAGAGAAAGTAAGCTGCAATTACCTACCACATAACACAAGGCACTCCTTCTGTTAACTTTGACCCTTCTCCTTCTTGTGTTGTGCTATATACTCCTGTACTAGCTTAGCCTTCTCTCTCATTCCTGAACAAATCTTGTCAATCTCATCATTAACCGCTTTCGGTAAAGAAACTTCCACATAATCAAACCAATCGTCCAAAGTCATCTTCTCCAAATCTGGCTCTTGCCAAACTTTTCTCAAACCTTCTTTAACACCAGAGTCAGTCCCCTTTTTATCAACATCCTTAGCACCACTAACACCAAAACAGCTCCAACTACCACTTCCAACCTTTTCACCACTCTCTTCAACATTACAGTTTATGGCTGCCTCTTCATGGCCCAAATTGGACCCTTTTGCCTTCTCATTATCATTGCCACTCTCTCCCACATCAAAACTGACTGCTGCCTCTTCATCCCCCAAATTCAACCCTTTAGCATCATCATCATACACGCCATTCTCCTTGAGATCAACTGGACCTATTCCCCCCGAATCCTTCTGCTCCGGAACATCCCCTTTATCATCGTTATCGCCATTAACACCAACTGGACCAATTTCTCCCAAATCTTTCTCCGCCGCAACATTACCTTCCTCACACACCCGCGGCACTTCTTGCACATTCTTCCTCTTCCTACCCCCACCACGCCTCTTAGGTTCAATCTTCACTTGTTCACACTCTACACTGCAATTCTCCGAATCCGGAACCACAGCTTCCACATCCTTACACCTTTGAGTTGCTCTCGAACTCACTTCCGGCACAGCAACCTCCTCCACCAAATCCTCACTCTTCAAAACCCTAGCTTTCCTCGGCCGGCCCCGGCCCCTCTTTGGCTTCTCGACCACCTCAACTTCCTCTCCCTCTTTCTCCAATTCAGAATTCGCTTCATTCTTCTTCGCAACCCTACCTCTCCGGCCCCGATTCTCAGCAACTGGTGCTGCTACACCAATTTCCTCATCATTCTCAATCTCCACCTCCAATTTCACTTCGACCTCACTCTCCTTCTTAACCCTCCCTCTCCGGCCCCGACTCTCCGCAACCGTCCCCACCTTCCCCGCCGCGCCGCGCCTGGGATTCCTTCTCAACCTGCTCCCTTCGTGGCCGTCGATCTTGACGGAGATCGACGTGTACTCCCCGATCTTGATCTCGTCGCCGTCGCTCAGCTCCAACGGCGTGTCCGGCTTGAGCTTGGTGCCGTTTACGATGGTTCCGTTGGAGGAGTCGAGGTCTCGGATCATCCATTGACCCGATTCGGAGGAGTCGATGATGAGGTGGTTGGTGGAAATGCCGGAGTCTTTGATGGGGAGGTTGTTGCCGCGGACGACCCGGCCGATTCGGACCTTGGATCCGGGTCGGTACTCTAGGGTCTCTCCCTCACGGGGGCCTTTGAGCATCTCGAGCTTGAGAGCTAAAGGCTCCATTTTTGTAAGGGTTTGAATTTTGAAATGGGTTTCAGAGGGAAATAATGGATTAGACTAAGCTATTGAAAATTCTGCGTTGACGAAATTGCCCCCGAGTAGTTCTCTGTCATAGGGTTCGGGAATTGGGGTAATTTTGAGTTTTCACTTACAAGGCTGTAATTTAACTTGGGAAGTTGAGTTAGCCATGTAGTATAGGTTTTCTGGAGATTTTGATCAATTAAGTGTAGGTTACAAGTACAGAGTTGAGCTCTTTAGTTTGCCTTGTCGCAATAGTGTGCTAATTTTACAGATTTTTCTCCGAACTGTTTACATTCATCTTTATTAGTCGTGTCACATGACATGCTCAATCTATTGAACACAAGCAAATACAGGAATAGGATATGGTGTACTTTATGTTTTTTTCTCAACAATGAGAGATAGTTTAGAGTTTGAAAATTGTAGGTGGTCATATGTGTCACATACTCCCATGGGACAACCGCCGAAGCTATACTTTTCCTCAAATTTGGTTCTACAAAAATCCTTCGCAAGACTTTTTCAAATGAACTGAACATCCATCATTTGTTTTCAATGCGGTTTCAACTTCATTTATATTGATACACTGTTATTTTTCCAACATTGTCTCAACCTCCCAAGTGAGATTGATCCTATGAATCCTGCAACACCCTCTTTTTTTTTTTTTCTTTTTTTGTGAATCCTGCAACAGATTCATTCATCAAGTTTCAGAAGTAGCATATGACCTCAATGCCTTGTTCAGACAACTGTTATCATGTGACTGATCTTATTTGCCCACAGTAGACAGCTTTTCAACAAAAGTTAACTCCCCCCCTCTTCCCAGATTTCAAAAGATTATAAGCTTTGCAAACTGGCAATTCCCCTAAACTCATTTCCACACTTCATTATGTGTCAGGCATCACAAACAAATCTCTTTACACATAAATATAACAGTCACAAAACTCGATTTTCTTCTGCAACTCTAGACTTTGAAATTCAAAAAGTGGATTCCCTAGACATATAGTACGGAGCTTCTTCTCAAGTTAAACTATTTACGCAGGAATATGTGTACAAGAGAAGTGTTAACCAAAGTTCTGCATAAAGTTTAACCTTGCTGTCATTGCCTGTCAATATGTGATTGCTTTACAGCATGCTCAGTGGTCAACAAATTAGTGCCTATAAAGATAGGCAGTTAGATATGGATCTGTGTGGATTAGAAGCAATCTGAATGGCTGAATGCCATTCAGAGTTTTAGCATGTTATAACAAACTGTAATATACCATGTGACTTACTGTGAGTGAAAACCCTCACTTTGGGGTGGACGAGGAATGATCTCCAAGAAATTTCCAACGGGGTCGCATCGCACCAGTCGAAGGTAATCCAATCTCCAAGATACCCTTCATCCATTTAATCCGGTTTACAAGTTCCTCCAAGTCCAAAAGTGCAGCTTCTAATGTATCAGAGTTCATTGAATTTAACACTATGTCTTCATGAGCTTTCTTTCTCTTTACGGGCTTAGTGTTATCAAGTATGTCTACCCTTGTTGTAGTTGCCTCCATTTCATTTGATGCATCTTCAACATGCAATTTTGAAACGCCATCTGAGAAACTCATCTTCCCAAACCCACTATCTGCCACATGAGTTTTCTTTCTCTTTAAGGGCTTTTTGTTATCAAGTATGTCTACCCTAGTTGTAGTTGCCTCCATTTCATTTGATGCATCTTTAACATGCAATTTTGAAACAGTATCTGGGCAACTCATTCTCTCAAACCCACTATCTGCCACATCAGACTCCATATTTGTTTCTGCAGCTGGTGTGTCCTTTCCTGTTAAAGGTTGCTTGACACCAGCAATAGCTTGGACATCCCTACTTCCATCACCCAAAGATTGGACCATCAAGCTTGCAATGTCCCCTGCAACAACATTCCCCCATCTTAATCAAATCATCGTGCAATTAATTCAAGTTCCATGAATAAACGAATAAACTTAGGTTGCATCAGAGTCAAAGAAAGTAAAGGAAAAAAAAGGATTTGGATTTCAATACCAAGCTTAAATTGGTTAGCTAGGAAAAGTTAAAACAAAAGGATAAAAAAACAAGGATAAATTTCAGTTTAGTACCCTGTGGTTTGGGGGTAACATCATGTCAGTCCCTGCTCTTTCAATTTGATCAGCAACACCCCTGTGCTTTCAATTTCAATCAGCCGTGCCCAAATTTTACTGTTCCGTCCAATTTAAACGTTAACTTTGACTGGATTGACAAAGTAAAATTTGGACGGAACAGCAAAATTTGGGCACGGCCGATTGAAATTCAAAGCACAGGGGTGTTGCTGATCAAATTGAAAGAGCAGGGACTGACATGATGTCACTACCAGAAAACTTGTCTTTTACGACGCGCAAATTACGGCGTGCATAAATTGTGCGCTGTAAAAGAGTGTCATTTACGGCGTGTTTTTTTGTGTGCCGTAAAAGACTTTCCTTTCTGGTCTTTTACGGCGTGCTTTGCATGTGCGCCGTAAATGTCATGTTATATTTACGACATGCTTTTTTGTGTGCCGTAAAAAACTTTTCATTTTAGTCTTTTACGGCATGCTTTTCATATATGCTGTAAATGAGGTGATTTTAAAGTCATTTACGGCCTATATTACTGTGCGCCGTAAATGACGAGCAAAAATTTCAGAATCCCGCTGACCTAAATTCTAATTTGCCACCAAACCTTTCAGATTCCAAAAAATAAAACCTAACCGCAAACCCAGATCTCTCTCTTCATCGATCTCCCATCTCGTTTCCTCTTCTTCTCTTCATCCTCACTCATTGATGAAAAGGCCGATGCCAATAATCTGGTCATCAGGTGAGTACTTCTCTCTCATCTCTCCCAAATTCAATTGGGGCTTGTTTCTGATTTTTTTATTTATGAATTCATTTAGATCTGAGGAATAACGTGCAGCTGGTGTTGAAGAAGTGTGAGCCCATGACCACGATCGAGATTTCAACAATCGCATAGAACGCGACACCACGAAGCACTTGAACAAGAACAACTCGCTCGGACTCAAATGCAGCGAGGCCAAAAGCGCAGAGAAGACTCGGTTCTCGCCGGAATTGAAGAATCTCTTCACTCTGGAATCTCCGTCGTTCACTCTGGTTTTGGCGCGGAGGTATTCGGCGGCGAGGCGGGAGTGGAGAGACTTGATTCTATCCTGATTCTGGTCCAGCACAATTGCGTCCAGCCCTTTACCCAAGAATCCAGTAATTCTTCTGCTCATCTCAATTTTTTTTTTGGGGGTTTTTGATTATTTCAATCTGTTTCTTAAAACCCTAGATTGGATTGGTTCAATTTGAGTAAAGTTAATGGCTTTTTGTGAATTCCTTGTCTCAATTTTTTTGGGGGTTTTTGATTCTTTGAATCTGGTTTGTAAAACTCTAGATTGAATTGGTTTAATTTGAGTAAAGTTAGTTGCTTTTTGTGGATTTGTGGTGATGCAGAGGCTGGGCGTAAAGTTCAGTACATTGCGGTGTATGATATAACATACTCCATCGACTTAGGTTTGCAAAATTTCTGGCGGTTGTGGCCCAGGAGCTTGATTTAGTTCATTTTTTTGTGTATTTTTTGTTTGGTGAATTTTGGGGGTCGGATTGGTGTTTTATCTACATTTGCTTTGTTTTGGTAGTGCAAACAATTTCTTGCTGGTCTACTTGAGCACGGCAGACTTACACAGCAACAATTAATGGACAGAGCCAATCAGAAATCCAAATCAAATAGCAGTCAAGGTATTGCTTTAATGTTTGACCTATTTGATATCGGAAAATGATGAATTCAATAGTGTTCTTTTGTGGGAAGGAAAAGAGAATTTAATGGGATGTTGTGATTAAATGTACTTTTTTTTTTGTGCTCTCCATGCCTATACATGCTATTTTCTATTGGGGATAGTAAGTACTGTTTCTGGGTTTTCTTTCTGCAGTTCAGAATGCTGCTCAAGATAACTTTGTTAGACTTGTGACTGCTCGTTTTGTTGAACGTTGCCCGGCCCCTGAACCACTTCTTGAAGAAGCACCTGAACAAGAAGGTCCAAAGAAGCCACGCTCTAAATCTGCTAAGGTAATGCAACTAGATATTTTGTGTCAAATATAATATATTATGTTTCGGGTAGGCCTCTTTGATGTGGGGTGTTTGATTATTAAAACTTTTGTTACATTTGTTGACAGAGATTGAGTTGTATCGGTGTTTGAATAGTGTGATTTTAAGCTCCTCTCAATTATTAATTAATCTTCACATGATTACTTATGTAGTGACATCAATTAACCTAATGACAAGTTGGCTAATTTGTTAATGCTTTTGTGTTTGGCTCGATACATATACCCCTTATGTCTATATCAGATAACTCTAACAGTCCCTTAATAATAAAAATACTCCAATCAAACAACAGATTTGGAAGAATCAAACAACAGACTTATCTAATAAAATTTTCTGTCAATTATGTTCCTGCACCAAAATCACTAGGGCACACATTTTTTGATGTTCAGTACTTGCCAGATCCCTTGTGGGGTGCAATGACAATTCTACTTGCTTTTCTCACAATGTCATTTCTGTTTCTGCAATAAAAGAAGTGCTACCTTGTTTATATGATATCAGGACCTGTCTATAGTCTCTAGACAATGTTCTTTATATCTTCTTCATTATCCCTTGACCTAACAGAACCTTGATGATGCTCTCATGCTCTTCCATGACTTCTGATTCAGGAATTATGACCACAATATTATTGGCACTTCTTCATATAAACAGAGGGCATGCCAATATTATTACTGAAATGGCGGAGGTATTCGGCGGTGGTGACGAGGCGTTGCGATTGAGAATTGGAGCTGAGCACGCCATTATTTACATCGATAGAGCCTCTGTAGGGATTTGAAGGAGATAGGCCTTGACCTTGGCTGCGATTTTTCATCTCCGCCTGTGCAGGTAACTGTAATATCTTTATCGATTTGAAATCGATTTGTGTAGTTGTGCTATTGTGAAGTTTGTGTTTGTTTTTTTCTTATATTTTTTTTACACAAGTTTGTATTTGTTTTATGCATAGACGATTTCCAATTAACATTCTCAACATTGGAAACCGCTTGCAAGAACTTCTTTATGGTTGTTAACTATTGGAGCTTGAATGATAATAATCCTTGTTCTTCACTGTGCTTAATATGTTGTACACACTACAAAACTAAAATTTTATGTTATGTCTCTCTATTGATGTAGTTGTATGAGCTCTTGGGCTGTCTGGGTTATAACTCATTCCGTTCAAGTGTTTGTCTTGTGTTTTCATGTTATGCAGAATATCTGTCTTGTACAAGTGCATTTGAAGAGAGACAAAGAGTTGGTTATTCAAATCACTAACAGTTTCAAATATAGACATGGTGTTTTGATTGAATTTTGATTACATGCCAAAAGTATTATGTTGGCCACACCTAAGATTGAAGCTGAATGACGAATACTTTGACAGAAATGATTTGAAAATCATATTTTCATTGATTCAGACTAGAACCAGAAGATCACAGTTCACTAGCCATCACCACCTAAATTCAGTGCAACAAAGTCCAGTTTTATTATATATCTTATTCTCTGATAAGTTGAATTCTTGTTTTTTCTTTTTGAAAATTGAATTATTGATCTTGATACTTGTTGGTGCATAACAACAGGTCAGTCCAGACCTCTATGGTGACAGCAACACGATGTCAATATACTTGTCTGGAAGGTAAAATCATATTAGTTGCTACTTCCAGTTAGGTTTTTATTTTTAGGACTGCAACTTGGTGAGGCACAAGAAGTTGTTATGGGTTATTTAGTACTATGGACTGAACCCTTGCTTTTAGGACAACTTGGTGAGGCACAAGGAAGTTATTATGGGTTTAGTTCAGTTCATATAGGGCTGTGAGTCTTGTGACAATGAGTTACAATCTTGTAGAGTAGGTGAAAGAAATGAATGTAAAGTAGTGTAGGAAATGGATTCTCCTTTACTTGTAAGCAAATTTTATATGATGTACAATGATTATATAAATGAAGTTTATTTTACTAACAAAAATATAGAATCAAGAAATAATAAATAAATTGTGAATTTTTTATTATTAATTTTTTTTTAATTTTTTCAAACATCATTTACGGCGTGCATGATATGTGTGCAGTAAATGTAACTCTCATTTACGGCATACATTTAACTCATTTACGACGCATATTATAACTCATTTACGGCGTGCATAGTAAGTGTGCCGTAAATGCACCTCTCTTTTACGGCCCACTTTTAGCTCATTTACGACGCACGCTGAGACTCATTTACAGCGCACATAATGTGTGCCGTAAATGATAGTTGTCTTTTACGGCATGTCCATTTACGGCCTGCATTTGTGGGCCGTAAAATGTCATTTATGGCGCACATTGTGGGCCGTAAAAGACCTTTTTTCTGGTAGTGTGTTACCCCTAAACCACAGGGTACTAAACTGAAATTAATCCAAAAAACAAACTATAGGTAAAATGCAAAGAAATATAAAGGGCACAATCCAAGAGCAAGGGGAAGAAGTTAGGGTAACATTTTGATTGCAGGCAACCAAACAAGCAAATCATAAGAAATTTAATACCTAACATCTACAAAATACTACAGTCCCATGGAGACACTAACCACAATTTAGCCCTTGATGTTCTCTCTTTCTTTGTAGTGTATGTTTGTACATCTTGTTCTCTCCCATTTGTGAAAGACAAAATAGAAAATTTTGGTTGCTACAAAGTTTACTTGACCAAGAACCAATAGGATATCCCATCAACATCAAATCATTCTTTCAACTTGATATCCTACTACCCAGGCACACATATATGCTTTTGAGCACTGACAAGTGAAATGTATGTCTTACCTTGATTATCAGGCTTAATTACTCGAGCACAAGGACGCCCATTTTCACTCTCCTGCAACCGCAAAGGCATACCAAACAACTTAGTATAGAAGAAACAGCAACTGCTTTTCTTTTCAAGTTGATTAGAAAGCATCAACACCTACATAGTAGGAGAACCACCTACAGTGAACAAAAAGTGGCTTTAAAACACTGGTACAAACTAAAAATCAAAAGTTGACATGGGTCCTGGTTGGCACAGTGGATTCTCTCATTCACTGTTGCACAAGAACTGTTGCATTTAAAATGAATCAGGATTCCCATGATGGCAACAAGAATCAGAACAAAAAAAGAAATCAGAGGAAATAATAATAAATGAAAAAATATAATATTTCCACAACTTCCAACAGTCGAAGATTTCAAGAAAACTAGATCCAAGTTTGATGTTCAAACTGCAAGAGTGAAGTGACATTTTCCTCAGAAAGTGAAAAAATTTCTCCAATGATCAAAATACTTAGTTAGCTACTACATGAATTAGAAAGATTGAAAGAGAAAGATAGGGAGAAAGATAAAGAGGAAAAGAAAAGCCATGATGTACTAAAATTATACTGTAGAAATCAAATGAAAAGATTGAAAACTGGATAATCCTAATTTAAAGGATGAGAAAAGGGCAAACTGGAGGAGGACTAAGAAAATATTCAATAAGCAGAACAGTGAAAATAACTTTGTAACTTCATAATCATGTTAATGAGTGGCACTCATCAAGTACCAGTTTCATGAACTGCCACATCATCATCATAGAGACGTGAACTTGCAAGTTTTTGACAACTCAAAACTGCAGATTATTAAGAAGAAATCAGTTCAAGGATTATTCTCTTTTAAGTTTAGGTGCAACATTTGATATTTGCCCTTAAAATATAACTTTGCATAGAAGAACATAAAAAGAGAACAGGAGAAATGAGAGCAGGACAGGAGAAATGACACAGATAGATGAGAACAGGAGAAATGAGAGCAGAAAAGGAGAACTGAGAACAGGAAATGAGACAGATAGATGACTAATGGACTGTCGGTACCTTGGATGTAGGCACTGTCCAACCGCCTTCTAGAGACCAATTCAGGGATGCACGCAAGTCGTTGCAAGAAGCCTCATAGGTCTCTCCTTCAACTCCTTCACCAACAGGAGGACGTGGCAACTCAACCTGGAAAACATAGAGGACACCAGTTAACAAATAACAGCACAGTATCTTGACCATCAAGGTAACTAAATTGAAGCTTTTGTTGATCATGAAATAGGATACAAACAGGATGGTAGAGTGAATAGATGCATGCAATATTTTTTTTTTTTTCAGAAACAAAGAAATTTTCAAGTATTAACAAACCATGCAATAATACTTATCAAAGATAGGTATTCACTCAGCCTTATGATAGCAAAAGGATAACTTATAACTTAACCGATAAAATCTGCAATTCATTTGATGCAAATGTAGTACATCAAAAAATTAATTTAAACGTGAATAAAGGAAGAAGTGCAGTAAAATGCCCTATGGATAGTTCAGACTCTCACACCCTGTGATGAGATATGTGAATTAAGTCTTGAACCAAATCACGCATTTACGGCATGTCAGCAAGAGTAAATTTGCAAGTTGTTAAGATAGCATGTTGATGATTTTTGTTGTATTAGAACCATATCCAGTGAGTCTACACCAAAACATTAAGCTGATGATGCCTTATGACTGGAATGGTAAATAGCATAGAACTCACAGGGGAAGAAAAATGCTGAACACGTACTCCAAACAAACCACGGCATAAAAAGATATATGAGAGTAATATATCAACTACCTTAACTTTTTCATCCCCTAACACTTCTGCTACTTTTCCAGACCAATAACAATCATCCTTCCACCAATCAACTAAATCTCCCACCTTCCAGACATCACTGACAATAACTACCACTTCTGATATAGTATTGACATCAGGCCTTTTACTTTCATTATACATAGGAGGAAAGGGAGGACGCATCATCAATATCTTCTCTTTTCTTGTCCTTTTACTATCAGCAGGGTTGCTTTGATATATTTTTTCCCATTTTGATTCTGTAGATGTGAACATCATAAAAATCAGAAAACTATGGAAACATATAAAAGAAAACAAAGTAACCTACTATTTCACCCAAAATATTTATTACGCAACACAACAAAGAAAAAGAATTAAGAATAGATTCAAACATGTAAACAAAATTAAGCAACTATATAATCATAACATTCTTTCACTACTAGAGACCGTTATTCGTTTCCCAGATCATGCATTACTACATAATGATTACCATATGATCAGCAGTTCAAACCAGGATAGTTATGTACCCCTATCTTTGTCTTTCTAGATAAACACAGAACACCTAGAGAACAAGAGTCTAGCAGTTCATAAGACAAGATAGAACCATAGCTTGCATAAGCTAGTGAATAAAAAGAGAAAAATTACCAAAATATATTACTTACTTTCATCTGGAAAGTCATAATAGAATAAGGCACATGACAGTTGACCATTTCTCCAGCCAATATCTTTTATCTGGATGACAAAAGTAACATTATTAGACAAAATAGAATTTTGTTTGGACAG
Source organism: Rosa rugosa (assembly GCF_958449725.1). Lineage (NCBI taxonomy): Eukaryota > Viridiplantae > Streptophyta > Magnoliopsida > Rosales > Rosaceae > Rosa > Rosa rugosa. Next base: position 51,740,356 of record NC_084824.1, read on the forward strand.
CTTTTTAGCTAATAGTCTAATACTCAACAACAGATAAAAGAGCTAAGAGCTTCAATCATATAAAAGAAACAATCTTACGGTAAAAAGGTCATATCACACAAAACAGGGAATCATAGTGATGTTATGCATAAGTAGACACGATCGTTAAGATTTTTTTTTTTTTTTTTTTTTTTTTTTTGAGAAACAAGTTTTATTGAGATTGATCCAATAAAAGTGGACCTGTGACCCACACAAAAAAAGATAGAAAAACAGTAGAAACCAGAGATCTACACCAAAAACACTTAGATAATGCAGAAACAAAAACTATCCTTAGATTACAGCTGCCCTCCAGTGAAGCAATATATGAGAAAATGCTATAACCTTTAAATTCCGCCAAAACAGAAGCCCATAAAGTTTCCAAAATAGTATTACACTGATAAGTAAAGGTTTTGTGAAGAGAGAGAGAGAGAGAGAGAGAGAGGCAAAAGAGCAGGCAAATATCATATTTAGCTTCCAAAACAGTATTACAGCCCCTTGGATAGCCCAATATTCTTCTCCGATCATAAATATCCAAGTCCAGATAATAAACAAGTACTCCCCATAGCTGCTTACTTGCCTTCTTAAAAAAATACATTAAAAAAATTAAAACAAATATGACACCATGCCACCAACAGCTCACCCACATTAGAGAGAGAGAGAGAGAGAGCAGCCTTGAACTGTGTCCAACCTCAAATCTTACAATGAAATGTACAATGAAAAATGGAGTGCAAAGCAAAAGAATTTTCATTACCTAAATGGTAAGTAACTCCTTGATGTATGAATTAAATAGAATACAGATGCTCTTAAACAATATGTAGGCGATTACTCATACCTCAAACATCATGGGAGCCTACATTTCAAAGACATATCTGAAAAAGGGCAGTATACTAATAGCAAACAATACTTTTGATAAAACACTTATTTCCATCAAAGCCTGATCTTCAAGGTTACTCCTGTAATTTGCAACCAACAATCTTTCTTCTCTAATTAGACTTGTAATGCTCCCGCTCCCATAAAACATTAATGACTAGTTTCACATGTCTATGTAGTTACTTATTCCCTAGTTATATTAGTATTTATAACACTTTTTGAACTGTCATTAATTCTCATATGTTAATATCAAACATTCTCCTTCAATAAAACTCGTCCTCCTTGATAAATCATTCCACTCCAACAATTTTAACCCACCAAATAATGTCTGAAACCTCATAAAAAAAATTCACTGGCCAGAATATTAACTACAATACTTGGTGTGTACTTTCACAACATCCTCATGCCAAATTAGAGATTGCATCTTGATACTAATTCATCTTTGATTGGCCAGTTTCAGTTTCAGAATCTGCATCTTAAAGAGACACTCCCTTCAGTTCATAAATTGTCTTGATAGCCAAACTTCTATATTTGAAGCTTCAATCTTAATATAAACAACCTGTTAACGAGAATTCTGGAAAATCCTAAATCAAAATAGACCAACCCAATACTTTTATGAAAAAGAATAATCTGTCAAAACTTGCTTTTCAAATACTATACTTGTTAACTCTTACTACTGGCTCTTCCTGTTCCCTAAACACACTTTAATAATTCGAGAAAAATTGATGACTTCTTAGTTTATAACTTCTAAGCACTCCAACAGCCTACTATTAATTTTCATGAAATAAAGCCAACTCTGACTTCTGATTATATGCTACAAATGTTTTACAATGGCATGAAGAAGTGAAAACCCTATTTACAAGAAGTTGGAAACTGTTGAATAAAGTAAAACGCTCAACATTAAATGCACATAGATTGAAACAAAATATTTATCATCAATATTTTTTAGAATTATTACAGTGATAGATACCTTACATCGGAACCACGCACCGCGATAACCTTTCATAAATGAACTCCATTCTATGTCTTCCCCAACTTTGAATGGTAGGTTATGCGAGGCCATCATAATCTGTCAAAAACAACACTTAGCTGTGACATGAGCACTTCTAAGTTGCATGCAAATTTTTGGCGAAACAATAAGTAAGCAAACAATATGGGGGAAGCAGTGATAAAAGTAGGGCTCAGTAACTCTTTTTTTTAGTAGGCACTTGATTTGGTAGTGCTTTCTCAGTAGGACTATATAATTAAATACAAGTGGTTCACGAACATGCACTACTGCATTTTCTTGGAAAATATGCTTCTCCGAGAAGCAGTCTTTAAAAGCATGAAAACACATATTTCCTATAGTTGACAAACACTAGAAAAAGAGCTTTCGAAGATCAAGAAGACAATTATTATTAGCACTTCTAAAGCACTGAAAAACCACCCTTAAGTGCTTAAGTTGTTTTCTACATCAATTCTTATGCACAAAAGCAAAGCAATCGAGAGTGAAACAACAAGGAAAGACTGCACAAGGCCTCTCAGATTGAAAGCTATCTAATCTGAAACTCCTTTCTCACCTCTCAATCCTTATGATTCCTCTTAACAATAGGCTTTGTGTTTTTCAAAAAAAGGGACTTTCTAAGAAATGTTTTCTCTTTTAGAAACTTAGTTATTAGGGCAACTTTCGGTTGAATTTGGGACTAAGATGGGATCTTAAATCCGATCTTGCTATGACACATTGGGGGATGGGACACAAAACCACCAAGGTCATCTTTGCGACCGACATGAATGTAGCCATTGGCACCTACACTTGGTCCAGCACCACCCTCTACGCCACCTCCCCTTACCATCATCAACACCACTCCACTGTCACCTCAACCATCACTATCACATCTCAGATCCAAACAAGAACGGGCTACAGAAGCTTTTCCATAAGAGTAAATATGAATTGCTATGAAGATAGAAGAGAGAAATACCTGGAATTCGTTGACCTAACACGCCAATTTGTCTGCGAAGAAAACCCTAAAACCCAAACAAAATCAGTAATTTTCTTGATTATATGATGCAATCAAAACAAGAAAGGAATGAAATGCCTGAAGAAGAAGAAGAGGAGGAAAAGCCTGAAGAAGAAGAAGAAGAAGAAGTATGAGAGAAAGTGGTACCTGAAGGAAATGAGAATTGAGAAGAGTGGAAGAAGGGGAGAGAAGAAGAGCGATAGAGAATTTGGGATTTGTGAGGACTGATCGATTGGATAGGCGCCAAATATAGAGTCTCGGAAAACCAACATTTATTTTCAAAGTGGATATAGTTTTTTTTTTTTTTTTTTTTTTTTTTTTAAAATAGAAGCGTTTCATTGAAAAGGCCACAGCTCATAGAGGGTACAAGGTCCATAAAGGACATGCTCCAGATGGAGTTACAAAAGCAAACCTAAAACTAGGAATGGAAAATAATGAACTCAATTTTAGTTTAAAAATTGTCCACTTATCCAAATACTCTAAGAGATTGTCCACTTACCCAAACACTCTAAGGGGGGTGTATTGTATTTGGATTTGTGCAGACTTTTTTTAAATGACAGACTTTTTGAAAAGTCCACAGACTATTTAAAAAGTTGATAGACTGTTATGGATTTCTTAAAACCATTTATTTTAGCAACAGATTTTTATTGATTCATGAAAATCTATATACTTTATTATGAATGACTTCTACAGATTTCTTAGGATGTACAAAATATAAAATAAATAAAAAACAAAAACAAAAAACAAAAAACAAAAAATAAATAAAACAAATGCAGCCCAAACACAAAACAAAATAATAACTTGTTGTCTCTTCAATGCTGCAGTATCTTCTAATAGAAATTGACTCAAATAAATTATTGTTAGTCTGTCTAGCGAGTTTATTCTCATTCCTAATCTCCCAACAACATAATACACAATGGGTTTGGATCAAGGGACATCATATTTTACACAAATTTTGACACATCTTGTAAGCCATTAGATTTTAAAATGTTCAATGGTCTGGATTTATTGTTTGAATGATGTCAACACAACACCAAGTGATGTGGATAATGATGTGGCATTATTACATATTCCAATCTAAAATTATAAATGAATCTAAAAGAAAAAAAAATTAAAATTTAGAGAATACATGACATACACGATCGAAGGAAAGAAACAACAACAAAAAAAAGAAGAAGAAAAAACTTCGGACGCTGGAAAGAAGAATTCCATCGAATAATCAAAGCAATTGCATATCCAAACTATTATGTATGAAGAATCGTGATCGATATCACTTCTAATTAGAAACGGTGTCGCTTAGCATACACATGGGAGTTTTGAGATATGTGCATGATATATATACCATGATCAGCCATCCCAGGCATATTTCCACAATGCTAGCTGTACGTACTACACCTCTTGAGCCACAGAACACCATGAAGTGGATTTTACTCAACTTACTCATCGAGAAATTTCTCTCCTGTAAGTCCCTCATACTCTGGTTGTTTTCAATTTTTTACACCTTATGACGATGGAAGAACACACATTAGAACTGGGTGGGCTACTTTATATGAATGGAAAGCTAGTTGGGAGGATACAGATCAAAGTGTAGAGTTGGAGAAGACGATCTTCTCCACTGTTTGACTTTTGTTCTTCTGGTCTTCCTTAATCTTTTTTTTTTCTCTTGGCGTTTGTTCTGCTATTCTTGTTATTCTTTTGTTCTTTTGATTGTGTACAGTTCTAATACGAACAATATTTAATTTTTTTCTTTTAGTAAAGAAAAGTTTAAATTCAATTATAATTTTAGATTGGAATATGTAATGCCACGTCATTATCCACATCACTTGGTGTTGTGTTGACATAATTCAAACAACAAATCCAGACCATTGAACATTTTAAAATCTAATGGCTCACAAGATGTGTAAAAAATTGTGTAAAATATGACGCCCCTTGATCCGGACCCATATACAATATAGATCACTTGATGTTTATGGTTAATTATTCTCATCAATTTTGTTTTCGCCGATTAACATATATTATAGCAATATTGGTCAATGTCTTGATCTATAATCAATTAATTGAAATTCAATTGTTCAACCTTTTTTTGAACCATAATATAAATTCAAATTAATGAGAATAATTAATTAATAAGATAAAATTTAGTACGGTTCAAGGTCTTAGGGTTAGACCACAATATTTGAGTTTTAGGGTTTCATAAATCATTTTTATTGCTATTAGGGTTCGAAGTATCACAATTGAAAAAAAAAAAAAAAAACAAAAATCATATTCAACAACTACAATGAACATGTTGGGTATCAAAAAAGGTTGATATCATAAAAGATTAGAGAAAAGACAAAAAAATTAAGAAAGAGAGATGATGAAGGACAAACTTCTTCGTGCGTAGAGAGAAGAACTTTGATAGACCTTTTTTTTTTTTTTTGAAGAGGAAATTTTGATAGACTTTTTGAAATCTTTGGTCTGGAGGCTGGAAAATTATTAGAGTTTGTTATGTATAGTTAACACTACAAAGTCCATGATTATCCATGATTTTCTAATTCCATAAGTATGAATGATATTTTGAATACCTCTGTACTTTTATTCATTTTTAAAAGTCCTAATTGAATACCCCTAGATTTTGGTGGAATTCATGAAGTCTTTAAAAATCCTAATTGAATACCTCAAGACTTTCATGGACTGTTAAAAGTCTATATTGAATACACCCAAACTTTTAAATTCCATAGATTTCTTTAAAAGTTCCACTAATTCCATATACAATACACCCCCCTAAGAGATTATTTTCCTAATACCCAATTAAGTATTTTTTAATTCATTTTTATTTATTTTTGGGACAATTTTGCCCTCTCCTTTTTTGTCACTTAGAGAAATAAGTCATTGGAGACCTTGTTTGACTTCGGTGGCGGACTCCGGCGACCAGTCACCGGAATACAAAATCCGACTACCGGACTGGTAACCGGATTCCGACGTCTGAATTTATTGCCCCCTAATAATACCCAGTAACCATATTATTGCCCCCCCCCAGTAATCATATTATTGCCCCCTAGTAATCATATTATTGTCCCCCAATACGCATATTATTGCCTCCTAATAATCATATTATTGCCTCCAATAATCATATTATTGCCCTCCAGTGAATTGCATAAACTCCCAAAACCAAAATGAATACACTACAGGCACAATTGATCAATTTATATACATATTATTGCCCCCCAATACTCATATTATTTCCTCCCAATAATCATATTATTGCCTCCAATAATCTTATTGTTTGGCTCCAATTTTGCTGTAGCTGGTCAACAGTCTCTTTTCTGCGCGAGCGTGCCAGCACCGTCGGGTGCGGTCGTCGGGGGTGTCCCTTGACCTGACTTCTATCAAACGATTGTGGACGAGGAGAGCACCAACCTCGTCGTGGGAATATTCTTTGTGCCTCGTGGTGAGGACTTTGTCTTATATCACCAAGTCGATACTCAACGTGGTAGGTTGAGCAGAGCGAAATCACCGGGAAGTAGAGAGAACTTGCCAAAGCGTGACTTTAGCTTAGCTGGTTTGCGAGGGAGTTACCCTTGCTTAGCTAGTTCCGTAACCGTTGTGGTCCGGTACTACAGTCGGCTCCTGAGGAGACTAGGACCGAAGCACGTTGACAGAGGGTTTGGTGGCACTGACAGTCAGCTCTTGAGAAGACTAGGACTGGAGTGTGATCACCGGTAAGAGAAAGAGAGGAGTTGCTCTTAGAGAGGGGTTGCTCTAGAGAGGCTTGGATGATCAAAGAGATTGATTGATGAATTGTCTGTTGAAGTGTTTCATTGTAACCTCTATTTATAGGCTACCATGCCAAAGTGTTTAGCATTAAACAAATGATAGTGGAGCATTAATTGGAGATAAGAAATGATGAATTTTGGAGATAAGGAAGCATAATTGGAGATAAAGAACGATGAATTTCGGAGATAAGGAGGCATAATTGGAGATAAGGAATGATGAATTTTGGAGATAAGGAAGCACTTTCGGCTCCTTTATTACTTCAATTATATCTCCATCAAGAATTCAGATTTTGACCGTGACTTCTTCATAAAAAAATGTTCCACTATGAGTGTAGATCATCCTGGTCAAATTTCAAAGCTTTTGATACAGTGGTTGGGCCGGAAACGCTGCTGGACCTCTTATAGGTCCAGTTTTCCAGTTTTGCTTCTGCAGAAAATTGGACTGATTGTTTGAAGGCCTTCCACTCAAAACTAGCTCTGGCACTCTTCATAAGAAATGATCCTTGGGCTTTCTAGATTTAATCTAGAAAGTTTTAGCTCATTTCGATTTCGTTTGGTTAGTCTGCCGCCCCTCCTTCCTTGTTTAACTCGGTTTCTCCTAGCCGAAGTAGGAAAATGTGCTAAAGTTGACTTTGCATGCTTCCATGCTTCCATAGTAGGCTTTATTTAACCTCTAAATATATATTTCGAACTTGTCGACAATATATAGCTTGAGCCACTGATATTGGCTCAATTTCTCCAAGACGTGCCTTGTCAGGCCAAAATGCTCATTTTGGGTCCAAACACTTATTATTGCTCTGCAATAGACATGTATAACTACTCAATAAAATTTTTTTTTCATTCTTCTTTCTTCTTTCCTTATAAGCCTTCTGCCAAATTTACCAAAAAAAAAAACAGAATGACGTCGTCCGAGCCCTGCCAGTGAAGCCTAAACCCGATTCCGGCGTGGAGCTTCGGAGCTTCCCGGACATCTGAGGAACAAAACCGGCGAAGCCCAGACTCGATTCCGGCCTGGAGAGCTTCCCGGACATCTGACGAACAAAATCGGCGAAGCCCAGAGGGGTTGGGATCGTGGAGTTGGATGGCGTCATCCTCTGGTGGGGACAGAGCGGCGGCGGTGGAGGCCCGACATCGACAGTGGAGTAGTGGGCGCGGTGGCTTGATAGTGGAGGCCCGACAAACCGAACCCAAATTCAAACCTGAACTGGAAATTTTTGATCTGCAGACATGGAGAGAGAGAGAAAGAGAGAGTCTGAGACGAGTTGAGAGAGAGAGAGAGAAATCGGTGAGGGGGGAGGAGAGAGAAAATAGATCGAAGAGAGAGAGAGTCTGAGAGTTGAGATGTAATTTATTAATTAAAATATGGGCAAAACTGTCAATGGATGTTAGATTGGGTAAATGGGGTTTAAAAACTCTTAGTGGAGTAAGTGGGCAATTTTTAAGCTGAAAATGGGTAAGTGGTCACAGCCCCAACTAGGAAACATAGAGTAACAAACAGAGGCCCAACACATCTAAAACCGACCCCAGCCCATGACCACCAATCCGACGCTAGAACTAACCGACGCCTAACCTCGTCGAAAACAACAGTGAGAGGCAATAGCCAACATCTAAAACTCAAATTGAGTTCTCGTCGTCCAGGTTCCTATCCGAGTACTCCACGAAGGAGCGAGATTTGGAGCAAGATAGCAGCCAAGTATTCTTCATTGTCCCAAAAGGGGGGAACTGCTAAATGAGAAGGAATATGAGAAGATTTGCAGCCATTCTCCAAGAATGACGATATCGCCATGAAATCAGGTAAAAAGGGAAAGAAAGACAAAGGTGAGGGGGGTATAGAGATGACTATGGATGGAGAGCAGCAAGGATCTTGGCCTCATGGTTAAAAAAATTGAACTGAAGAGATGAACTAAGCGAAAAACAATAAACTAAAACAAAGGAAATCGAAATAAATGGGGAAGCAGGGACAGAGCCCGAACAAAAGAGCCGCCCCTAACTCTCAAGCCTTCGATCTAGATCCGGGAGGATCAATATTTGGGCAAGAGAGGAGAGGGAGGAAACTGGGTTTCAGATCTGTTTTTTCTCTCTGTCTTAGAGAGATAAGCTCTCGTCTATTACTACTGCAGTACTAGATGTGGCCGGGGTTAAAGTGGATAAAGTTAGGGGTAGATGTTTCACACAAATTCAATGCATTAGAATTTCCCCTTACTAGTTTCAACACAACATAATCAGGTGTATAAGTTTAATGATGGCTACGTACAATTTAATTATCATACAGCAGGCCATGTTGCAGTTTAATTAGAACAAGACCTATCTGAGATCGATCAACTAACATGCAAAGGCGGAGAGAATGAGAGAGAGAGTAGGATCGTAAGGGCAAGGTTGGGAAAAAAGAGGTGAGAAATGAGCTGGAGGCCCCTAAAAGGTTAAATAGGGGGACATTGAGGGGCATAATCGTCCCTCCAGTGGCGGAGGAAAAATAGGCAGACACAGAAGCCGGGTCAAAACCATAAATTCGCACCCCACTAAAAGCCAAGCACTATAGGACAATTGAAATGAACAATGAAATTGTGTACGCGCTTTAGTATGTAGTATAATTTAGTTACTAGGGGTGGATTCACGAAACCGAAAATGAAAAAAAAACGAGCCAAAAGCCGGAAAAAAAAATCAAACTGAACCAAACCGGTTCGGTTCAATTTTTGATTTGGGAAAATGCTCATTTACCCAATTTTAGCTTAAAATTTGCCCACTTGCTCCATTAACTGTTTTTTAACCCCGTTTACCCAAAACACTCTAAGGGATTATTTCCCCTTTACCCAATTAATTCTTTTTTTCTTCTTTTTATTTATTTTTGGGACTTTTTTGCCCTCTCCCCCCTCACCTCTCTCTCTCTCTCTCTCTCTCTCTCTCTCTCTCTCTCTCTCTCCAGACGACGTCGGATTTCTCTCTCTCTTCCTCCATCCCTCCAGCAGGTCGCCCACGACGCCTGCTCTCTCCATCGCCGCGCCGAAACTCGTCATCGTGCTCTCCGCTGTCAGGCTCGACGCCAAGCCGACGGTCCTCGTCGCTGAGAAGCTCGGCAAGGCCGGGGTTGACCTTCTGAAGGAATCGACGACGGACTGAAAACTGCTATCTGCTATTGGGCAGTCATAACCATAAAAATTGTAACATTAGTGCCCCCCAGTAGACTTTGTATTGGGGGCCAATGATGACTGCTTTATTTATTGACGGACTGAAAACTGCTATTCCAAAGTAAATGTAGTGTTAAATTGCAGTAGTCGATCAATGAAAAAAATTGTGTGGTTTGTGTCAGTCTAGTGGGGGGCAGTAGACAGAATATTGACCCTCATAATGTGGGTTTTTAGACGTTATCTGTTGTTTTGAGTGTGAATAACTTCTATAATCTGTGAAACATAGGAAGCGGTGTAATGTTTGATGGTCTATTGGGGGGCAGTAGACACATTAGTGCCACCCAATAATGTCTTTCTTAGGAGACAGTAATCATCTCTTTGTTGATTTGTTTGTGATAAAGTGCAATACACTGTGAATCCTTGAAACTGGTGCAAGTTGTAATGGTTTAGTGGGGGGCAGTAGACACATTACTGCCCCCAAATAATGTCTTCATACGAAGTCAGAACCCTTCACTTAACTGGTGCAAGTTTTAATGGTTTAGTGGGGGGCAGTAGACACATTACTGCCCCCAAATAATGTCTTCGTTTTAAGTCAGAACCCTTCACTTAACTATTATTGACAGATTATTGTACTTTAATAAACTCAAAACAACATAAGACTTATCAAAACTCTAATTTCAGTGATTAATTAACCACAGTTAAGAAATTAGTGGGGGACAATAATCTGTCTATTACCCCCCAATAGACCACAGTTTTGACGTCGTCCGAGACCTGCAAGGGAAGCCCAGACCCGATTCTGGCGTGGAGCTTCAGAGCTTCCTGGACATCTGACGAACAAAACCGGCGAAGCCCAGACCCGATTCCGGCGTGGAGAGCTTTTCGGACATCTGACGAACAAAACCGGCGAAGCCCAGAGGGGTTGGGATCGTGGAGTTAGATGGCGTCATCCTCTGGTGGTCCGACGGTGGGACAGAGCGGCGGCGGTGGAGGCCGACATCGACGGTGGAGTGGTGGGCGTCGTGGCTCAGAGAGAGAGAGAGAGAAAGAGAGCCTGAGACGAGGTTAGAGAAAGAGAGAGAAAGAGAGAGAGAGAAATCGATGAGGGGGAGGAGAGAGAGATATGAGTGTAATTTGTTAATTAAAATGAGGGCAATACTGTCAAACACTGTTAGATTGGGTAAATGGGGTTAAAAAACTCTTGGTGGAGTAAGTGGGCAATTTTTGGCCAAAAATTGGGTAAGTGGTCACAACCCCATTAGGGATCAAAAACCAGTCCGGACCTAACCGAACCGAATTTGACTAAATGATGTCGTTTTTGGTGTTTTAAGTCAGAAACCCTGGGCATCGTGATACAAATAGCTCTCAAACGGTCATGCCAGAGCCTCACGCCCTCGAGTTCTTCACTTTTTCAGTTTCGTTTTTTTGTTTCAATCTTTTGATTCTTCTCTCCAGTGCCTCAAACGTTCTGGATCTCAAACGTTCCCCTCTTCCCCAATCATCAATTAGACTTCAGTTCCTTTCTTCCTCAATCATAAATCCACTTTCAATTTCGATCCGATTCTTCTTGGGCGAAGTATCGAACTCCCTGTCTTGAATCTGCCTCTTCTAGAAGCACCATGAGCTCAAGGCCAAGGATGAGAAGACCCTCCTCGTTGGTGGGAAGCCAGTCGCCGTCTTTGGGCTTAGGTAATGATGGATCTCTGAGTTACTGAGGTCTGTCTGAGGGGTTTGTTTAGTTGAATATGATAATAATATCCTTGTCTTACCCATCCATAAGGGGATGGATAAAAATTGATTCGTTGAGGATAAAACTCAAATGCTTTCATTTTCTTTTCAGTGGAGAGGCTAAGTTTAGGAAGGCGATGAATAAGGCTGATAATGATGCTAGTAGTTCTCTGGATAATTGATTCACTTATTAATTATGAGGTAAGCGGATGGACTTTCTATTCACTTTATGTATAACTTGAAGTCTTTTTCTCCTTATTCTTTTCTTTCCAAGTAGTTCTCTGCAATTTCATAAGCTAATGTTATTTGCTTTTCCCAGATTATTAAATATTTCAACAATGAAGCTTTTGAAGCTGATAAATTTGATGAGTACTTGAAGAGTAAGTTATCTATCACAAAATTCTCGTTTGTCGCAGGGTTATTAATCTTAAACTGGTACACTGGTCAAACTGGGATCTAATATGGATTAAACCCACTAAATCATCATACACTTAACTTTAAACACTGTATTTATAGCAGATGGGGTCAAGAACGACTCCTAAGTTACATTGTTCTTTGTGTTTCGATTGAATTGTATGTGTTTGTATTTAGGGTGGGCTCTAACGTGTTTCTAATAGCTTTTATGATAGTTGAATTTCTAATACTTCAGCGTATCTCAGATATGTACATTTACTGTAACTTATTCTGCTATGTTAGTTGATTCATAGAACTTTTTCCTTACAACAGGTGCATTCGAAATTGAGTAAATGGCTTCATGCAAACACAAGTCCATCTGTTTTTATTTATCTACAATAATCAGGGTAATTGGGGACTTCAATGAAAACAGAAACAAGCTTTCTTCTTTCGAACCTCACTTCAGCCTTTCACCTTGGTTTCTTTTTTATAGACACCAAATCTGACAATTTGATCTGACAATTTGTCATAGGTTGCAGACTCTAGAGGGCAGCATCCCCACTCAAAGCAGAAGTTTCCAGATGCATCAGCAACATATTGTCATAGGTAAGCATTCAATTACAAACTCTAATTTTCTAGTTCAATGTTTCTTAGCCTTATTGTGTTTCGTCTGACTTTCAGTTTGAGCATCACAAAATGGATTCATCTGAATTGGGGTGATGATGGCTTACTTACACTATTTTCAAAGATATGAAGACTACTTCGTATGGTAAATTTCTATTATTTAACATGCATCTTTTTTCTTTATTCTTTTTGCTTTTGTTCTTTTTATCTGCTATAAAATAACAATGCAAATTTCAGGCAATGTAATCTTGATTTCTAGAATTATGCATTGCCTAGTCAGATGTTGACCTTAGAAAAAAAGTTATAGAGTAATTATTTTCCTTCTCAGCAGGGTGGCATTTTTGTGCTGGAACCTCAACCCTGGAAGTGTTGTGATAAAAATCATAAAGTTTCTAAGGTAATGTTTTCCTCCTTTTTATTATTTGTGTTCTGGGTTTTCAAGAAGCGATTTTGTACCAATCTCTTATAGCTCTTATAGTATGTCAGGTCTCAACTTCTTTTTTGTCTAATGTATTTGGGCTGAAGCATTTTTTTATCTCACTTTGCAGGCAACAAGAACCAATTATCAAAACTGATATTCCATCTGCAGTTGTTTCATAATATATTTCTAGATAATGTATTTGAGTTTTTTTTTTCCCCCATATCGAAATGGCTCCAACGGCCTTGATTTTTTCCATATCAAAAAGGCTCCAATGGCCTTGATTACTTTTTTTTGGTGAGCAAAGGGGCATAAAAGCCTAGCTACACAGAAAAAGAACTAACTATCAAACAGGTCTGGTAAAAAAAAAGTAGAATTAAATAATTTTATTAAAAAAAAAATGAAATTGGACCGAACTAAACCGAACCGACCGGTTCGATTCGGTTTCAGTTTTTGACTCTCAAAAATGTAAAACCGAACTGAAGTTCTAGTTCTGTTCGGTCCTCAGTTTTTGCTCAAAATCGAACCTGAGTAAACCGAACCCACCCTTATTAGTTACGACTTAATGTAATTAGCAAACTCATTGGATTTTCATTCTTTATAATTATTTCTCGTTTATTCTCTCTATTCCCATATTTTTATTATCTTGAATAAAGATCATCTCAATTTCATTCATCTCAAGTTAGAATTGTCATCACGTACCATTCCGCTGCCATCTACAGACAGAATAAAAAGATATAGTACATAGAGATAGGTCCACTCCGACGCTTATTGACGCTCACTAAAACTAATAAGCCTAGAACAAAACACTTATGGTGCACAAAAGTGCATAACTCCCTAAAAAATATGAAATTATTGGGAAAAAAAAAATCTAAAACAACAGCAGCCTTATGAAGCTTAAATAAGAAGAGCCCTAACCTAAAGCCCAACAGGATTGGCCCAACCCAACGTCGCAGAACCACCAAATGCCGACATCGCACAATCGCACATGGAAATGATGAGGATCTAAGAACAAAATTCATCCCACGTTATCAAAGACCATCCCCAAAGTTTGTAATCATAACCATCGTGCTTCATGAGTTGCACCCACTATAGCAAAACTGGTTTTTTACGACACACAATGTGTGTCATAAAAGACAACTCCACGGCACAAAGAAGCGTGTCGTAAAAGACCATGTCGTAAAAAATAAATTTCTCTTGTGGCACACAAAATGTGTGTCGTAAAAAACATTTTTTGCACGTCGTAAAACACTCTTTTGTGTGCCGTAAAAGATGTCTTACAACTTTGATTGTGTGCTGTAAAAAATTATTTTGCACGTCGTAAAAGACTCATTTTGCGTGTCATAAAAGACCATTTTGTCTGTCGTAAAAGACTCTTTTGCGAGTCGTAAAAAACTCTTTTGCGTGTCGTGAAAGACCATTTGCATGTCGTAAAAAGACTTTTTTGCGTGTCGTAAAAAGACTTTTTTGCGTGTCGTAAAAAGACTTTTTTGCGTGTTGTAAAAAACCATTTTGTGTGTTGTAAAAGATGTCCTCATTCACACTTCTAATAGACAATATTTTAATTAAACTCTTTCATTCAAGGATAATAAACGCGAGCATTCATGTAGTAAATTATGTCGATTAAACAACTTCATACTACAAAATTGTAGTATAATTAAACTAATATTCAAACATAAAACATGCTAGCTAGATCATCCTTGCTCTGTAATGTTCTGCTCACAGCCTCAAGGTTTGAGGATGTACAGGCCCTGATGTTTCAACATCACTTCCACCACCTGGATCATTTTCTACAGAAGCAACCTACACACACGGGCAAAAGAACCAAACAAAAAACAGGCCTAATCATTGGAGAATGTCAAGAAACATACATGAGTACCATTGATAAGCAAGCTGCCAAGTAACACTCAATGCTATCAAAGCCATATAATAGCCAAATAATTTAAGTAGCAAAAGAAACTTGACAAGGCAATTCAACCAAAAATAAAAAACAATCAAACAAAATAGAGAGCATTTGGTGAATAGCTTGGTCAATTTCATCAATCTTTATGCCTAGCTGCAAACATATGTAATTAAACTTATATAGAGAGCATCCTAACATTACCAGTCAAGAATCCATCACAATTACTTATTAGCCAACAATGAAAACTGCAATCCAACCAAATCTGTCTTATAGGGATAACACACCATTTCATAATCCCTGGAACATCAAAATGCGCCTTCTAGTATGGCAAATGAACCCTTGAACCTAATCTACTACACTAGCTATTTTGTTAGACCATCTAAAGCCATGCTAGTGATGCTAAACTACTGGAAATTCCAAGGCACCAGTCTTTTTGGGTCATTAAGTTCGACCTTTACTAAAGGCTATCAAATTCATTCAAACAGAGAATAACAACATCTCATACTATATTTTCAGGCAGAAATAAACAACAATTTTCAATCAAAAATAAACCCATGTTCTTATTGCCAATCAACTCCTCATATTTTCTTTTCATTTCCCAGCAAGAAAATAGAACACAAAGCCAAAAAAAATGAAGATTGAGCACAGTAGGGATTATTACTAGAGAGTATTAATGTACCTCAATTGACAGCCGAATTCACCTTGATATATTTGACAGGCCATGCGATTACACTTCCTCTAGATGCATCAAGCTTATTGAACTCACTTGTCGATCGATACAAAGCTATATCATGAAAAACTTCGTGCACTGAAATTTTCCTACAATCATGGCCTAGAGGCACATGATGCACCAAAGCTTCTGGATCTTTTGACAAAATGCCACCAGTAGCAACGACTTCTTATTCTTTAGCAAACCAACTTAGCAAGTACACTTTTTCCGCTGCATCTGTCTTTTGGCTCTTTTTTGGTCTACCATTTCCCAAATGTGGCTCCTTTCCGTAGGTATTTTCTTTGATTTGCTCCCTACTGCCCCTCTCTCTGTTAGAACTTATAACACTTGCATCTTTCTGCTTGCTTTGTGCTATATCACTAGAACAGTTCAGATTCTCTTTTCGTTTTCTCTACGCAACCCAATTAGCAGAATGTTGCACACTTGTGTTTTACTTAAATAATAGCAAACAAAAGAATAATTATTTGACCAATTAAATGAGATAAATAGCGTGAACAAAACTGAAAACTGAAAACATTAACTTAATGTTGAAGACTTACATTGACGTTCTCTCCTTTGTCTAGCCGAGCAACGAGACCTTGCACTAACTCTGTCAATCGGTCCACCTGTTGTGTTTGAGCAGCAAGAGCGTTCTCTAGCATAGTGACCTTATTAGCAACGTGTGTCTAACCATCCACTTTTGAAGGGAGTGCACCAAACCCAAGCCCTCTAACTCATCCTCGCAGTTCAGGACTAAGTGCCTTTGCAATAGCATCAGCTTTTATTGAACATGGTTGTGTTACTTCTTCTTCTTCCTTGTACTTTCGTACTAGTTTCTGGAAAATACATAATTGAATCCATCAATGCTATTGATGAAAGTTATTATAAGTATGAGTTGACTAAACTGAAAATAATGTTCAATTCTAACCGAAGTTTAGTATGAAAGTAAAGCATAGAAATTTGAAACCTGCATTATAAGATGAATGACATGAACAAGAAATTATACAAGATTTAGTTGTTACCACTATTTTCGGATCCTCAACTTCTTCAACTGCTTTTTTCTTCACTTCATAGGCACAAAGCCAAATATCGGACCTTGATATTGCATCCGGTGTCTCACTTTGTTGCTTCTAGAGAAAGACAAGTACATATATCAGCTTTCTTGTAATATTAAGACATCAAGTGTAATGATTAAATTGTTTGGTACCAGCTCTTCTTCAAGACATGCAAAACTCTTTCTACTTGTTCTATGCAATAAGGTTCTGCCTTGTCGCATCAACTTGAATCTTTCACACTTTTCCTATCAAAAACCAAGGTGATAATATTAATGTTTTCACATAAAGCAAATATAACGTGTTTTGCAGAAAATTAACTTACCCTAAATGCTTCTGTCGTTCTGGATTTTACAAAATCCAGCCACACTTCCATTGAATCTATATTATCAGGTTTGAGGAGGGCAGCAGCACGTGGTAAGCCTACCGATTCAGCTTGCTGCATCACTTCTTTCATTGTCAATGATCTGTAATCTCGCCACAGCTTCATCATTTTACGGAACACATTCTTTTTGCAAATTTCTGGAACAATATATTTTTGCTACAAAGTACAATTGAACAATATATTAGAGTTCCCAATGCACCATTACTAAAAGGACTAGCGAAGAGAAAGATCAATTAGGATAAACAAGTCCAAATTATAAGAAAGTAGTTTACCGTGATATGTTCCCAAATTTGTCTTTTGTACAGATTAGTGAGGTTTTTCCACTCAGTTGTCAAAGGTACGAACTCTCTTGCTGTGACTCCAAGGAAGGAGGAGAACCCTGCTGCATATTCTCCATAAGGTTGACCTCTGACATTGAACTGAACTTCAACCCGACCTTTGTTCTTAAAATCTTTATCCCC
This sequence comes from Rosa rugosa, assembly GCF_958449725.1. Lineage (NCBI taxonomy): Eukaryota > Viridiplantae > Streptophyta > Magnoliopsida > Rosales > Rosaceae > Rosa > Rosa rugosa. The sequence continues at coordinate 51,757,791 of NC_084824.1, forward strand.
TTTTGCTTTTCCCCTTGGAGGTCTCTTCGAATAATCTGAGGTTGTCTCATTTTCACACCTAATTGGACTATTAAGTGTCGGAGTATGTGATTCCCTATGTGAATTATTAGAAACTCCATCCGAAATTCTTATTCCTGGCTTCCTTTCTTCCCTGTTAATAGCAATAACAGCTCCCTTTATACTCTTTTTTTGTTTTTTTCCTTTCTTGCCACCTTTTTTTGAAGTCTGGACATACACAAAATGAAGTGAGGATGCATTTTGGTATAAAAGGCCAGGTTTGGTATTCATAATGGAAACCGGAAAAGCATAACATAATGGAAGGTGATTTAGCTAACACTAGAAAAACAAAACTTGATAACATAGAGTCTTACTAAACAAGTATACAACAGAAACCAAAGAGCACCATTCCCAGACCATAATTACTTTTCTACTATCAGACCCAAAAAAGTATAATCACCAAATGCAGCTAGCATAGTAAAACCTAAAAGCATAATTACCTAAAAGCACAACCCACAAGATTCCTGATTCACCAAACCAAGTTCAAGCAAAGAAACCCATTATTACTCTTCCATTGATTCAAATACACTCTTTGAGATTTCAAGACAGAAACTTGATAACAATCAAAGGAGTTCAAAAGAAACATTTAAAAATCTCAATATCAATTTCAGTTTCTTAAGATTGGACTTACTTCTCCAGTACATGGTACTAACTTGGAAGATTTTGAATATCAGATTTCTGTGGATTCACCGTCACTACCTTCGCTGTTAGTCTGTTAACAAACAAAGTGATATAGTTAGATATAAATAAATTACAAAGAATCATCTCATATAAATAGGTCATCTATAGATGTTTATGCTATACAAACATGCATTATCGATGCCTCACTCATCACATCACAATGATTTCTTCCCAAATCTCCATCAACAAAATTTAGGGAAAGTTCTGACAAATCTAATGGTATAGATGGCATGTAATCAGTTTCATCAAGATTCTCATTATCATGCAAGCCTCTTGGTGGTGCTCTTAGGACTACAGACAAATTCGATACATCACTTTCTCTTGAGTAAAACGCTTGATTTGCTTGTGATGCAAAGATAAAAGGATCCCTTTGAAACTGATGCTGGCCTATTCTAAGATTAACTAGTGTAAATCCTTCTTCAACCTTGACACCATTTACTATGTTAGCCCAATCGCAGTCAAACATTGGAACTTTGAATTTGCAATAGTCTAGCAAAATAATTTCTTTTACAACCCCATAATAATCTACTTTATCCAACTTAAGCATTGTGTCTCTCGCACTTGGTCGACAATATGTGTCAACTTCAACAGAAACACCACAGTTCTGTGTCCCTTTTTCAGACTCCCTAGTGTGAAATCGGTTCCCGTTAATAAGGTAGCCTGAACATGACAAAACTTCCCGTTTTGGCTTACAAGCAATCCACCTTACAGTATCCGACATATTGCTACAATCGCTGGTTCTAACTTTATCTACCACCAATCACTAAAAGTCCTATGATGTTTCGTTTGTAGAAGACTTGTGTTTTTTTCAAGACACTTGTCGACGAGCTTAAGCTCATCTTTATGTAACCTGGTAAGATACAAAGTTATAATAAATTTAGTGTACGAATTAGTAAGGGTAAAAATAAAAGTAGGGCACAACTAAATCATACACTACATAGCAACATGCACCAACAATAGTTTAAAGCAACTGAATTCAACAAACAAGGAACATTTAGATTTGATATAAACAAACAGAAAGCCTCCACAAAATCTACCAAGCATAATCAAAGGCTAATAAATAAAACAGAAATAGATAAAAATCTTACTCTTTCCATGCACTACTACAATAAGTGAATCAGACGACGGAGATTTGGAGTTGTGTGATGACCAGCCTCACTGTGGTCTAAACGAGTGTTGTGTGATTGAAAAATCACACAACGGTGAAATTGCCGTTGTGCAATATTCATTTCCTCAACAGATATTTAGTTCTGTTGTGCGAATTCTGCGTAGGCATGTGCCTGGCATGGCATGCGCGGGGATACCTCGGCATTGGCATGGCCATTCAGACAACAGAAAATGAAATTTAGCTGTTGTCTGAGATTCATAACACACAACAATTATATTGTTTATCTGTTGTCTGAGATTCATAACACACAACAGACAGAATTTTTTCTTTGTTGTCTGAGATAAGTAACAGACAACCCAATGAAATGATATCTGTTGTCTGTTGATTGATTCAGACAACAGGGATAATTTTATTTCTGTTGTGTGTTATGAATCTCACACAACAGAATTTTGTTATTTTCTGTTGTTGGTTGTTGGTTCACACAACAGCTATATTGTCTTAACTGTGGTGTGAATATCATAATCAAATTGGCTAACCAATGACTGTTGTGGGAAAAGCCTTACTTTTGAACTGTTTCACAGTCATACAACACATTGTTTTGTATTGTGTTGTATGAATGAAACTTCGACAACAAGAATATCCATATAAACTTTCTTCCAGAAATAATGCTCAATATATGACCATAGAAACAGTACTATAATCCATATAATTCAAGATAGGACAACATAGAGAATTGTCTGTACTTGTAAAATGTTCTAGCTAGGAAGACCTAAACTACATAGATTACTGCTGCTTTCCTTTAATGCACCTTCATTTGTTCTTGCAGAAGCTCTCTTGTAGGCAAAGATGATAAGCAGTCTTTCGATCTCTTAAGCCATCTATCCTACACATGATGGACAAGGACCCTGCAGAAGCTCTAGTATTGACTCCAGTTATGCTCACCCAATGACCTTACCCTTTGAACACATTCAAAACTCTGGCTGATTGAAACATTCTTCAACAAGTCCTAAATGCTCTGCCCACAATGCCATTCTGTACCCATATATCTGCAAGTCTGCAACCATGCAGATTATAATAAATTTTGACATTAGTTTCTTGTGGCCATGCATTCAAAATGACATTAATTGCTTGCTGCTGTTGAACACAAGTTCTGAGTGAGTACCTAGCAGGTTACCAAAGAAATTAACAACTAAAGTATGTTGGAAAACATAGCTATTGGAAAAGAGAGACCACCAAAATATGCTCAAGAGAAATGTAAGGGAACTTACTTCACTAGTGTTTGCTGCACTTGATAATACACAAACATACATTCTGAGTAGATTGACGAGTTTGCTGAAGAAAAAGAAATTTAAGCCTAATATAATTAATAAACATAAGAAATGAAGTAGAGCATTGACTAATTGGGAAAAAGCATATAACCATTACTCACATCTACTGCCACATAAAGTGATAAGTTAATACAATGAGTTGAGTGTGTGCAAATAACATTTTTCATATTGTAATAATTTATGTCCAAAAGCATGCAAAGATCGAGAAAATTTGAGTTGCGGAAAAACTCCAACTTAGCTGCACAACATTTCTGGCAAGTTCTACATTCACAGCCTCATTGGTTTCATAGTAACCATAACCTTATCCGCAAAATATCCTAGGCTTCCACATGAACAGCATTACCCGAAATCCAGAATGGTAATGGACTTCAAGTTTAAAAGCAAGCAATCATTAAAAATCATAAAAAAGGAGGAATAAATCTCAGAGAGTCACAGGTAGGTTGGAGAACAGCCCAAATTTTCATGTATTCAACACATCTTTGAAAAGATGATCATCCTTTAATTTCTAAAATGCAAATACAGAAACACCCTATTGCAAAAAGAACTTTCTTCACTCAGTTGGATCAAATAACAAGTTAATATCTGCAGGTCAAAGATGATTATCTAAAAAGTTTCTCCCCAGGCAAGACAGATATTATAGAGAATATAGCATGTACAAATGTGGAGCTTCTACTATATGAAGTAAGTGTAAAGGCAACAAATAAGTTAAAGAATCGGGAGTTGTGACAGTTGATACCCAGTCACTTCTCTTAGGAAAAAAGAACAGGAGATAGAGAGAGACAAAGACAGAAACAGAGAGAATGCCTGGCAGCATCAACTCTTAACACATTATAAAAATATCTTCAGATGCCTTCCAGAATCTGGTCACAAACTTTATGCTACAAAGTACAAACCAAAAATTTACCTATACAGAATAGAAGGAATATGGTCTAGATGCACAACAGGAAGTTGTTTTCCTAAATTCCTAAACAGTACATATCAACAAGTTTATCCAAAGATCATTCATGTCTGTGGGAGTCCATAGATCAAAGAATTAAGTCAGCACCACATGTACTCAACGGAATCATGAAGTATCACGAACGACTTGACGTCATGATGGACAATAAAGTTTAATTATAACTCATAGGAACAAAATTGAAGTTTGGGTTGAGCTCCTTAAAACTGCCTATCTTAGACTAAATTTTTGCTTTGTTCCAACCTAAACACAACAATTGAAGCTTGATATGGGAGGCCGACAGAACACCAAGAAAATGAAATATATATACTAGATATGTAAGCAGACACCTAACCCAAAAAAATCATCTGATCAGTCACAATGTAGACTACACAAGGTCAATTTCTGAATATTGAACAAAACATACAAACAATTATGAAGACAATGTTACCTGAAGAACGGTGACTGTTACGGCCACCATTGGGTACTAAGATCTCTAAACGACCCGTCAAAGGCTTCACTACTTTCTGGAGAAGCTCATGTTGTTCCTTCAAGCTCTCATGCTATATGTCAAACACCTCCCTCACATTCTTTGCCTGTGTCAATAAAAGTATTAAATACCTTTTCCTTTCTACCTTATTACTTTCAGTTAAACAAACTATTACAAGTTGTCAAGCAAACACTTCCAAGATCATAAAACTGTTCACAGAGCTTATAGCTAATTTCTAGCATTACAGGAAGCAAAGACTTGCACCTGCCCAGCATTTAACATTCAAGTCCCAAACCAATCCCTAAGCAACCATACCTTTAAGTTATGATCCTCTTCAATGCTCTCTTCCAACCCAGCAAGTCCACCAAATGCAATCAATAGATACCTAACAAATTTCATTCAGTCAAATAACAAGTATAAGTGGATAAGCAGGTACAAATCTCTATTTATATAACTATACATTAGCTTCATGTCTCAATTAATTTTTCCTAAAGAAAAGCAATGGAACCTGATATATCGATACTAATTATAGGTCCATGGTCCTCTTAAATACACTCAGAGCAATCAATTGTTAAACCAAAATATTCAACAGGAATTATGCCTACTAACCCCTTTAACCTTGATGCATCTTTAAATATATATATATATATATATATATGTGTGTGTGTGTGTGTGTGTGTGTGTGTGTATTTTCTTAAAGTAATATAAAAAAATTAAAAAATAAAAGGAATGGCTGCCTCACGCCAAATCTTTGAAAAAGCTACTAGGGCACCTACTTGATTGGAAAATAACAAAAACCAGCAATTTTTAAAGGAGCAATTCAAGCACTTGTTAGAAAAGTAAAAAAGGAAATGGAGAAGGTGGGGTGAGGTGCGCTATCTATCTCATGTTACAGGAGGGAAGGATTTTCTTCAATTGCGAAAGCCTGATGGAGAAAGAGATGAGATGTTCCTCATAGAGCTATCACCAGCTAGTCCTTAAGTTGCAAAGAGATGCAGCAAAAATGAAATTGAAGGAAGAATATGGCATGGTTCATTTTCATAACTTCTCCAACTTCAGAAATTTCAATTGGCATGATGCATTTAGTGGGATATTAAAGGTGAGTCTCCCTATAAATAAGCAATTGGCCCTGAAAGAAATCAGAGGTCGACAGATTGAAAGATGTTTAAAACCTGTCCCACATACATCAAGAGTCTCCCTATAAATAAGCAATCTAGTTTATGGACACAGTATGCATCTAGCAAAGAGAACAACCACCATTTGTGGCTAAAGACCAGCTACCCAGGAAAAGCAATACCCGCCTCATCTAAAAGTACAATCTTATCAATTAATGGTTAGTACCTGAAAGTGGGTATAGTGAGATCGGAGGAATTGATAATCTGACCATGCTCTGAGGTCCCAATCAAATGATATAGCCACCCTGTCATTAAGATAATAGAAGTTGGTAAGGAAGGTCATATCCGAACGATTAGAGAGACAACATGAATATATAAGGCAAAGAGAGGCATAGAGTCAATGTATGGATACCTCGTATGGACATTCAATCATTACTGAAGTGATATTGGAAGCATAGTGCACTTTGTACCCCCAATACATCCCTGCTTCTTCCCTTGGCTTGGATGATGATACAACCTGCCGTGATATATCTAGATAAATGCCATAGGAAAAAGAAACCATTACGTATCTAAGATTCATACTAAAAGATGAAAAGAAACCTTAACTAACTGTTAAGAAAGGAATCACTATAGTTAAAAGAATTCAGAACAAAACATTCATTACCAGCATCCAAATTCCAACTGTCTCCCATAGCCACTGTAACTCTTGCTCCAGGATCAAGTACTTGAACAACGACGACATTCTGCATATTGTCAACAAAATCAATTAATCGCTAACTCCCGGGATTTAAGAAAAGTATCAGGCAATAACTCGTGAAAGACTAGCAAAACCAGACAATGAGAATACCTTACTCAAGCCCACATCAACTAACGTCCCAACACCGTCTGGAGATCTTTCCTTTAGTGTGACACCTATGCATTAATGGCAAATATCAAAACTTGTCCAATGTTCTAAACAGCAAACACAAACAAGCCACCAAAACTAAACATTAGCAGTACAAACTCCAAACCATCTCATTTCTCAGTTGGTTCTAGTTCAATATCTTCAACATAAGCAAGTTAAACAATTGCTTATCTTGCGATAAACTAATAAAGCCAATAACCATAGCACAACCGTACGAGAAACAAAACTAGTCACTTGAGTAGCACAAAATGGGTACTAAGCATTGGTAAACATACTACTGAACTGAACTGGTTTTGGTTTACCTATGAAATACTTGGTCATGACATCAGGAGTAACAACCTCGCGCTCATCAATATCACCAGGTCGAGAAGCCTTGAATTGGAGGTGGGTTTGGATAAGTGAAGAGCGAGCCCCAATTCGAACCCTAATCTCTCGCTGGAGAGCAAGAACAACCGGTGAATTAGGGTTTCAAGGATAAAGAGTGAATTGGAGTAGAGGATTTGGGTAATCGAATTTGCACTACACAATGATATAACTTTTATTCATCAATTTCACCGATCCCAAACCTCTACTCAAATCCATAGAAAATCAAGCACGAAATCGAATCATAAATAGAAGACAGAGAGAGAGAGACCAGAGCGACGGAGGAGCCGAGGGGGTTCGGCTGTGCAGAGAGCGTAGAAGATGCGGTCTTGCCACTGAGTCGACTCGTTGATGTCGTCCCACCAGCGCAGCACGAATGCCGCGACCTCCATCGGCGCTGAGGTCTGACAAAGAGAGAGGACCTAGAGGGTTCAAGAATTGAGAGAGGACTGAGAGAGAGAAGGTCGAGAGGGTCGAGAGCTTTTGTTTTCTTTTATCTATAATTAGGTCGATATGTGGCTAGGTCTAGGGATTTTCGGGCTTGGTGGGAGTAATTGGGGGGAAGTAAAGGAATAAGAGTGGTTGTCAGGCTTCAATGAAGTTGTTTGGTGGGAAACTTCAATTTGTCTCAAGTTTCTCCCACAATAGATGAAAATGACCGTTGTGTGAGAGTGTGATGAAAAAGCAGGTTGGGAGGGAAAATTTGCCGCCTGTGCCTACATATGTTTCATCAAATTGAAATTTTGCCGCGCTATGCAACTTGCTGAGTTGCTTCCATGCTCAGACAACAGAACTATGACAATCTGTTGTACAAATTTGTGAATGTTACACTTGGTGTACCTAGAGGATTTCTAAAAGTTCGTACAACATTTCTTATACAACAGATATCAAAAAAACTGTTGTGTGGATAGTTCAAATTGAGCTCCTTTTGGGAGGGAATTATGTGCTCATTTCCCTCCATTTAGGCCTCACATTCACACAACGGAAACTTCTTAACTCAGTTGTGCAATATCTTCCTAAAAAAAAAAATTCCAGTTTGCTTACATTCACACAACATAAACATATTTGTACCGTTGTATGATAGAGTTCATGTTAACACACAACAGCAAATTTTAGTTCTGTTGTGTGATGAGTGTTGTGTGTTTCGATTTTTGTAGTAGTGATGGATCAAGCTCTGTAGTATTTGTCAATACATAACGATGAGCAATCTCCCACATAGTAGGAGTCAACTGTCTTAACTTCTTCGGACCAATAGGCTTCCCTTCTAATATAATTTCATCTTCACAATATTCATTACATTTATGTTGAACACCTATTTCAGCAGCTTCTTTGATGTACCCATCACAAAAGCGTGTTATCTCTTCAGCTAGATACTTCTCTGCTATACATCTTTATGGGTTTGAACAGTTTTTAACATAATCCTTTAAAACCTTCATATGCCTAAATCATAAGAAAAAATGAACTAAAATTTAGTAAAGATTAGAATAACTTTACAGAAAAGAATAAAAGAATCTGACTCACCTTTCAAAAGGGAACATCCAGCAAAATTGCACCGGACCAACAATCAGAACTTGTTGTGCAAGGTGAATGGTTAGGTGGACCATAACATCAAAGAAAGAAGGAGGAAAAAACCTCTCCAGCATGCACAAAGTTTCTGGAAGCTCTTTATCTAGTAGTTCTACTTTCTTTATATCAATCACCCTTTGGCATAGCAAATTCAGAGAAGCACATAACCGAAAGATAGCAACCCTTGGTCCCTTTGGTAGCAATCCTCGTAGTGCTAATGACAACAATTGTTGTATTAGGACATGGCAATCATGAGACTTTAGGTTCAGAATCTTATTGTCCTCTAATGACACTCTACTTGCAATATTAGAGCTGTACCCATCCGGCATTCTTAGATTTAATAACCTTTTACAAAAGATAGGTCTCTCTGTTTTTAAAAGGACGTATGGTGGTGTAGTCCCTTTAGAACTACTAGCTCCATCCCTTTTTCAGTGCAACTTTTTTCCAATCCCCAACTCTTGTAAGTCTTTACGAGAGTTTAGGTTGTCCTTAGTTTTACCTTTCATGTCCAAAAGTGTACCACTAATGCTCTCACAAACATTCTTAATTTTCAATGTGCATCATGTCTAGATTGTGACGCAAAAGTAGATTCTGCAGCACAAACAAAGCATGCATTAAAACTAATCAATACTAGAACTGATCTGTAATATGGCAGGTCAAAGAAAATTAATATGTAATGGGAAAAATAACATACCTTCCACTAGGCCAAAAATTCAATCAGACAACACATATCAGACAACAACAAACATTTTAACTGTCGTCTGATTATAACAAACGACAGCAAGAAATATTCTGTCGTCTTAAATTTCGAATCCAACGACAGTTGTTGCATTGATGTTATGCAATTGTAAATCAGACAATGGTTGTTTTTTCGATGTTGTCTGAATCAATCAATTCAGACAACAGTTATTACATTGATGTTGTCTTAGGTTGATTAACACAATGGTTGAGAAAAGATGTTGTCTGATTGTTTTTAATCACACAACAGTTATTATTTCTCTGTTGTGCAATTGTTGTTTAAACAATGGTTGAAAAAGATGTTGTCTGATTGTATTTGTTCACACAACAGTTTTTAAGTTGTCTGTTATGCCACTTTCTTTCAAACAATGTACTTGAATTGATGTTGTCTGAGTTTTAGAGTTCAATATGTTGGCGCCCTAGAATTGGCTTTAACACTTGACTAAATTTTCAATTTTCACTTCCCTCCATTCGACCAAATTTTACATTTCACCTGGAGTAGTATATAAAGGAAAGGGAACCCTAGCCCTCTCTCGGGCCGCACACTCCTCTCTCTCTCTCTCTCTATCACACCACCGGAGAACAAAACCCCGCCCTCAATCGAGATCACCGGACCACCACACACGACCCCCTAAAGCTACAGCGTCGCTGTTCCTTAACCTTCTTCGATCGCCGGCCATCTTTTCAACACACCGCCACCACCAACGTGCTCAAACCGATCCGAGCTTCAAAACCCAGGATTTCGTTGACCACTGAGGCCGAATAACCACCGGACGACCTCGTCGCGGGAGCTCTTAGCTCTTCGCCGTGAGGTAATTTTTCTCTCTTTACTTTATCAGATTTCAATTTCAGTGCATTTTGTTTGTTTTGTTTATAATAACTTAACTAACCGAAGGTGGAGGTAGGTATAAACACAGATATTTGTTTCATTTTGAGAATGCATGCTCTTGGAGGTGGAGGCCATGGCGGGTTCTAGGGTTGGGACTCTCTACCAAAGAAAACCCACAACAAAGAAAGCGATTTGATAGTTCTGGGTTTTAGGTTCTTGGGTAGTTTTCCATTATGGATTTTGATTCGGAAATTGGTTGTTGTGAGCTTCCAGGTACATTTGATCCTGAACTCCGTTTAGTACTTGAACTTGCCACTGATTCTGAGTTATATGAGATTGAAAGAATCCTTTTTGGCCCTAGTTATATGCAGTCAGGCATTTTGTGTTGAAATACACCTCATTGTCAACTTGTTTGGAGTCAATGTTACTTGAATTTCTTGGGCTTGCCACTATTTTGAGTGTATGAGGGGTCTTGATTATAGAAAGTAGTTTCAATTCTATTTCATCATATTCAATATTTATTATTATTTTAATTAAACTAATTGCTAGTGTCACATAGTTGCCAATGGAGTTTTCATGTTGACTATTTGATTGGTTTATGCGGGATTCTTGGTAGTGGTTGGAGGCCATCATATAGGAATGTCTTGCTTGCATATTTCTCAATATTGGACCTTGGTTCTTGTTAGTTTCTGAAGTGGAAATAATATTATCTTAAAGGAATGAGAGATTAATAGAGAACTGTAGGTATTGAAGTGAATCATGGGATGTGCTTGCCAAAAGTTAAGCAGTGATTATTTATTTGTCAAAATCCTTGCTTTAAGCATTAACTTAATTTTTTTTTTTGGGTCTATTTTGAACGTGTTTTAATGAATTAGAAGGAGTCACTTCGGCCATGCAGTGAAGAACCAGGAAGTTTTGAGGGCTTCCTAGAAGTCTCTGAGCGGTCAGATGCTTGTCTTGAACTCGGACTCAGTCAATGGAAGGTGTAAGCCCTCACTGGTTTAAAAGTTGGGGAAGTAGAGCTCCGATCGATGTTTTTAAAGGTAATGCAACTTTAGTACAACTTTATGGTTGATTACATTGTTATTAAAATTTAATTGATCCTTTCTTTTTGTTAGGGTGGTGGTATCCTTACTCTGCCAAAGATATATCAGTTGGTAAGAAACAATAGTCATATTAATGAATTCTATTTTCATTTCATTTCTGTTTCTTTGGTTATCTATTTTTGATTTTGTGGTAGTTAGCTCGGAAGTTATCTGGGAAGGTGTTCTTAGAAGCTGCCAATTATCATGAATGCCATACTACTTAACATGAATGGCCTTGTTGAATTTGTTTTTTGTTATTTTGTTTTTTGTTTATTATATTTCATTTTACATCTTGTTTGATTTTCTTACATAGTGAGAATAACAAATGCCCATATGTTGCCCTCATGTTTCAAATCGGTGTAGCTGCAACTTATCATAATGTAAGTTTCTTCAATGGCCTATAGAACTATGGATTTGTTCTTTTCATTTTTGATTTTTCTATAAACTTGTACAAAATATTTTGTTTTATGTTGGCATTTCCTTCATATACTGGGAGCTTCAAACCAAAAGGGATTTTGTATTGCTACTTTGCTAGTTTGGCGGCTGTAAGGAAGGAGTTGACTCTTGCATAAACAAGACTTGCAAATCCCATGAAGTTAACATTATGCACTTCTCTATTGGATTTTGTTATAGATAACTTTATTAAAAGTTGGTGCTGATTTCCAATTTTGGTATATGCATTCTCTTTGATTACTGACAAAATGTTGGAAATACTTGCCTAGAATCACTACTACAAATTTCCCCAAAGCCCACTGATTTGAATTAGTCCCTATTGGGACAAAGCATACTGATAAGAGTGGCTGATGGCATTAGCCACTATGCAGCCACTAATGGGAAATCAGTCCCCTCTATTGCATGTGCTAATGAGACTAAGCACATTGTTAAATTATCAGTGTGATGCCTTTAACCAAAGCTAAAATTGCATCCAAATCAGTCCCAAAGCAACTGATCCAAATATCAGTGGCTTTGGAATTCCACTTATATCAGTGGCAAAATCATTAAACTGGAATAAAAAAATAGGTGCCAAATACTAGCAAATACTAGTATTTGGCACCTCTACATTTCATGTACCGTATACTATATTAAAAAATGCATCATACAACAAATTCGCGAACTAAAAATAATTCATTACATCCAGAGACAACAAAATTTCTTCTCTACAACTGCAACCCTTCTTTGATATGGACAAACTCTGTCAAAGCAAATGGCAACGTGCTCACAGTACTTGAAGTTCTAGAAAAGAAGAATTAAATTTTGCACTGTGAAGTATTATCTAGCAAGTAGCAACCTATGCATTCAATTCTGTAAGAAATCCAAACATGACATTTACAAAATAATGTGTAGAAAAATATCTCATCCATAATACCATTCGGCAAATCTTCAAGCATCATACGATGTAACCTGACCCCAGCTGCAGGCCTATGCACATTGAAACAGAAAGGCAGTTTAATAAGACACTAGCAGAGCATCCAGCGCGATGCCGCGGGTTTGTTTATTTGCTGCGGTAACTCTAATCCAACCAATATTTGTTGTAAAAAAAATTGAACAAAATATCAAAATATAAACATAAAAATTCTTCATCCCACAGCTGCAACTCTTCTTTGATACAGACAACCTGCACATTACACCAGGTAGTATGTTCTTATTCTAACAATTACACAGACTGCCATCTTAACATATAAGACTCACACTTCGCATATGGGCAGACCACCATTGAACAAAAACAATTATATTACCCAATACAGAAAATTTTAACAAGTTATGGCTTATACATGAAACAATTAGCACCAAACATTCACCTTATTCTGGATAGAGAAATTGATAAAGTTGGTATCCACCAAAACCCAGTAAAGCTTCTAATCTCTTCCTCAGGCTTCTCAGAACTCAATAACTAACTCCATTTCATCAAACTAAGGTCAGACATCTTCTAATCTAATAAATCAAACTATAATCAATTAATCAAAGTATCAAACCAACTAACTAAGCTCGGAGCCTCACTCATCTTCTAATAAAAAAAACAACACAGCGGCACACAAAAAATTCACTTTTCGTTTCTGATAGAGGAATAATTGCCCACCAAAAAAAAAAAATCACCACCATATGAAGAATTAAGGAAGAAAAAGGAAAAGCCTTATATTGAACAATCCAAATCTCAATACCAACTCCAATGCAGTTTGTTATCAATTATTCAAAGTATCTAAGTATCAAACCAAGTAACAGAAGAAAAAACATAGCAGAACTGCAGAACCCAAGTAACGAAAGAAAATTCCACAGAAAAAGAGGAGTTTACCTCTTTATCATGAATCACGACTGTATGAAGGCAAATGATCGATATGCGATTGAAGAAACGATTATGATATGTCTATGCCCAAGGCTTGGCTCATGTGTCTGAGATTTGCCCCAAATTGAATTCGACATCAGTCCTTAATCCTAAAATCATCAGTCCTTAATCCTAAATTGAATTCGACATCAGTCCTTAATCTTAAAATTTGTCCTTATGCAACCTGACACAACATTGAAATTCAATCACCGTTAAAAAAGTGGACTAACTATAGTAAGTTATCAGTGAGAAAGTTAAAAGAAGCGGATATACCATATATCCCTACATATACAGAGAAGTCAAAAATTAAACATAATTCTCCACTGACATCACAGCTACCAAATCAAGAGCAGCTTCCTGCCAAAAAGAAAAAATGTAAATTAAATCACATATCAGTTCCTAATAAAAGGACTTAAAATTAAACGAGATGACATCCTATATCTGGAGAAATTAAGCAATAATCTATAATCTCAATACAGAAGCCAACTTCTCCCTTCCAGAGGCAATAAGCTCTGTTATGTCCTTACCCTGAACTTCCTTGAGAAGAAACTGAAGCCTGTCATCATCTGCTTCAGCACCAACTGTGAAAAAGATGAATGTGTTAGCACTATGAACATTAAAACCTGACCCTCTACATGCACAGTTCTACTCAATCAACTGATCAAAATACACATAACAATCCCGATTGACAATATGAATTAATTGCTCTAAGATTCATTGCAGATAGATAATGCAAATACTAGAAACACTTGGGAAAAAGAAAAACTACAAGGTTCAATATGTTGTAATAACAATGGCAAATGAGTGAAAAATGTATACAAACAAAAGTGCTTCTAAATACAAGTCATATTAATCCTAAAACAGATTTCAGCGACTCAAAAAGCATAGCATTTAAACCCAATTCCTCGAGCCCCGATCCATTGTAGTCAGTAATAAATCTTTTTCATTGTATTGAGTCTTAAGTAATAACAAACAAAATGCTACGGTAGAGTTATAGAATAGAAAACGCTGTTGCTAAGTCTCAAAATTGAAAACCGACATGGTAAAGTAGGAATACAAAACATGAATTTCAAAATCAACAACACTAATCGATCAGAAAGACACAATTTTTGGGCATATGTTTAACAACACAATGTGTAAATGAAGCAAAGAGAGCAAAAAGAGGTACCGACGCCAAGGATGCTCTTGATGTCTTCGGTTTTGGTCTTGCCTCCCAACACAGCAAGCAAATAAGCAGCGATCACCTTCATCTCTGTTTTCACGAGTTGCAAAATAGTTAATATCAATCAGAACCGAACAGGGAGAGAGAGACAAATCTAACGCCTAATACAGATACAGAGAGATAGAGAGAAAGAGATAGTACTTGAGAGAGAGAGGCTGTGGATCTGCAGAGTATGAAGAAGGGTGAGTTACCGCGAGCACCCCAAGCTCTAGGCTCAGGCCCCCCACTGCCCTGCCCCATCGAACGCCTTTGAGACCTTGTAGATCCAAATCATCGTCGTCGTCGGAGAACGTAACTACAGATCCGCCGGTCCACCTAACCCAACCTTGAATCACCAAAGCCTCGAGGTTGCTTTAGGCCTAAAAAATAACACGGCTTTTGAAACTCTTATCCAGAAAATCGAGTGATTCTGGAGTAACACTCACAAAATTGCATGATAACGAGAGAGAGACCGGAGAGAGAAAGAGAGAGAGAGGCAGAGAGCAGGCTAGGGTTTTTAGTCGAAGCAAGTGAATATATACCAAAGAGGAGAGGTTTGCTGTCTCGACACCACAGCATAAGAGTTCTCAAGAACTCAGCCCAAACATAGGAACCCCGGAGCCCACTTATATTATTTTTTGTTTGTAAGAGCCCACTTATATTATAATTATAATGCATTTGGCAGTGTTTCAGTACCAGCATAATCTCTATTCACCCATTAGGCACTGATGTACAGTGGAAGGAAAAAAAGTCTCACTGATTTTTTAAATCAGTGTGATACTGTTCTCTTAAGGACTGATGAGTTTTTAGTGCCTACAAAAGAGGTGCTATTGGGGAAATTTGTAGTAGTGAATATACTTGCAGTTGGTATATGCATTCTCCTTTATTGTTACTCCTTAATCGTAACATCTTTGCTATTGTTTGCAGATCAACCACTTAGGAGAAGTTTTGTATCAAATTGCTCAAGGCTTTGAACTGAGATGGTGGAAATGAAAGGCAATGTGCAGTCATTGGGAGATCAAGCTTGGAACACCCAGCAAATTGTATTATTCTTTATCATCATGTAAACCTTATGAATCTTGAGAGCTTGTTAAGCTAATGAAATGGATTAATGCTTTATGAAATTGTTTTTGTTGGATCTATTGGAGTTTATTATATGTATCAAAGTTGCTTTCAGTAAAATATAAGAGTCACTTTCATACCACAACTAAGTAAAAACAATTGTCCAAGGGAGTTAAACACAACTAAATGGATAGCAAAACCTGTTGTTGGAGCCATTTCAGCACAACAAGACTCTACATCAAAACCATTGTCTAATAAAAACTCAAACAACAGTTTTTTAAGAAACTTGTACTATCAAATACAAACAGACAATGCTTTCTTCAATTTTTTGTTGTCTTGTTTGTATTCAATCAATAGTAAACAACTAGTCAGATGATGTACAAGCTTCATTCAGACAACAGTTTATTTACAAGCCAATGTTTTCTGACTGTTCTTCACAAGTTTCTCTCCTGTAGCAGCTGTTATCTGAAATTAATTTGTACAAGAGTTAAGATACTCATTATGTTGTTCTTTCTGGTGTTCAGACAACAGCCATGCAAGCCACTGCTGTTGTGCTAAACTTTATCAAACGACAGTTTCATGGTATTGTCTGATTCATGTATCAGACGACATTGAGATAGACAACAACAGCCCCTATAATCAGATGACAGTGAAAAACTGTTGTCTGATTGAATTATTGGCCTAGTGTTCCAATAAGGCAGCTTAAAGAAAATTGACTTCTTCTTCCAGCACTTTGTGAGCTTAATAGGATCATCACCATCACTCTCTGAATCATTATCTTTTTCACTCTCTCTCTTCCTCTTTCTATTTTCCCCTTTCTTCTTCTTCCCCCAATTATTTTCAATATTTTTTACAACTTCAAAAACTTCAGAACTAGTTAATTGTCTAGGCTTTCGACCGGAAATGGTGATCATGAGGAAGAAAAGTTCTATGACACATGTATGAATGTTTTTTTCCATTTGTTAACCATTGTGAGTATGTCTGCACACCACAAACTGGACAAGCTTTTTTTCCTTTGGTAGAATATCTCGATAAATTCCTGTAAGCGGGAAAATCATATATAGTCCACATCAACAAAGCTTTCAAATTGAATGTGGAGTTCATAAATGCATCATACACCCTCACCCCATTCACCCACAACTTTCTCAAATCTTCTATAAGAGGTTGTAAATACACATCTATATCGTTTCCCGACTGCTTCGGTCCCGGGATAAGCAATGTCAACATTAAATTTTCCTTCGACATGCATAAAGAAGGAGGAAGATTATATGTAACCAAAATCACTGGCCAACAACTATATCGATAACTAAAATCACGAAAGGGATTAAATCTATCTGATGATTGGCCAAGTCTTAGGTTAGAGGGTTCGATGCAAACGAAGGCCAATTACTATCTATGCTCTTCCATGCCAACGAGTCAACCGGGTGGCACATCATGCCATCCTGACTCTTGTGTGTGTGATGTCACCTTAATTGTTCTGCCTTCTCAACTGACTTGAACATCCTTCTAAGTCTAGGTATGATTGGAAAGTATCTAACTACCTTTGCTGAAACTCCTTCTTCAATCTTTTGTGTGCGCTGATCAACTTTCCAGCGTGATGAGCCACACTTAGGACACTTATCTGCATGTTCTAGTTCTTTTCTAAATAGACATCAATCTCTAACACAAGCATGTATTTTCTCATAACCTAGATCAAATGCATTTAGCAATTTTTTTGCATTGTATAAAGAGCTAGGAAGAGTGTTGTCATGCGGTAGAAACCCACGAATCATCTCAACCATATCATCAAACCCTATATTGGACAAACCATGCCTTGCCTTAAACTTATACATAGCTACTGTTGCAGACATTTTTGACAAAGTAGAGCCTTTATAGATAGGACATTTTGCCTCCTCTAATAAATGTCCAAAATCAGACTCTTCTCTTTCATCTCCAGGTTCCCTAACATCATTTTCTTCAGAAAATGCATCATTATCTTCAAAAAGTGCATCCTGAAACATTCTATATGTTTCAGGCATTTCAACATTTTCATCCGGTAATGTTGGCTCATCCCCATGCCATGTCCACCTACTATAAAGAGGATCTATCCCATAGCAGATCAGATGATCATATACTACATTAAAGTTGTGGCGTTTGAAACTTACACAATTGTTCCAAGGACAGCGAATCCTTTCTGGATTCCCCATACTCGCCTGGACATTATCAACGAACTTCCTTGCTCCTTGTTTATAGATAACAGTGTTTCTAGACAAAAGAAAAAAATAAAAAATATTTTCACTTAGTATCTACAGTTTATGTCCTTTACATTCAATTAGAGTTTAGGATTTTAAAATTTAACCTTTCATATTTGGTCCATTTTTTTTCCATGATGGCTTGTCTATGATTTCCTTGGGGATCGTCTTTATAACACTAACCATGAAGCATGACCACCATCAATTATCCTATCAGATTGAAAAATGAAATGCAACAGCGAAAACTTCAGACTGAAAGATCAATTCCATTTCCCATCAGATTATCCTATATGCTAGTCAAATCAGTTCAAAAAATATATAAATGATCCAACAATGTGAAGCAATCAGTTATTTAATATTCTGTGTGCATCCTCAATAACAGCATCCTAGTAACAATGCTACTAGAATAATCACTACCACAAACACAAAAATTGAGGGAACCTATTCATTATACATTTAAAATGCTTCTAGAATAATCACTACCATAAAGACAAAATGCTGGATAAAAACTAACTTACCCCAGCACCTATGGACTGGAAACCTACTGTGAGTGTTGCCTGGGTCAAGACAGCTGCAAAAGTTGTACCTGCAGTCAACTTGTATTGTTCTTCTGCTATAATAGCTCAGGTCTGAATAATAAATTGCATGCCATTCATGATTATACATCCTACGTGCGGGTTACAAGAGAACTTGTGTTGAACAAGTTATTTTGTTACAATACAACCAAATTTTTTTGTTATTTTCTACCAAGTTATTTGGATAATTCATGCTCCAATATATATTATAGAAGTATTTATACTGACAATTTTATCATTGCTTCTAGTTGAAAGGAATTAAATATGTTGAGATAAGGATAGCTTGTTCTTTGCTATTTAAGTTCATGTGCAACTTTTTACTCTCTGGTTTTGCAGCCCCAACCATTATGCATTTCATTTTTATATACGTACCAACTTTTTACAATCTATACATTTCAATTCAGTAACTATAACTACTACTCTAAATAACCAACTTGTTATTGTATTGGCATTCTTTTCACAATGCTGAATTAGGCCTGATACCTTCTTACCTAACAATCAGAGTGTGGAGAGCAAAACCATATTTACTGCTGAAAATTAGTGTTACTTGGAAGATCTTCGTATCATAATATCTTAGTAGCAAAAAAAATTGATTTATTGTATGATGATGGTTGATTCATGATTTATTGTGAGTGTATACCTACAAGGATCAGGGCGCCTCAAACTTGCTACACCGAGACATTGTCTCCGAGGGGTGAAATCTACTCTTAAGGGCAGGGTTTACACGCCTCAACCTTAAACTCTTTTTGAAGTAATCATTGGGTGGCGGCTCACAAATCCAAAAGATAAATGTTGATATTCTATTTTCAGCTTATCATGACATTAATGTGATTATATTTATTTACTAATAAAATATTATATTTGTGGAATTTTGTAAGAAACGAAATCTGATGACGAAAATAACATCCATCGGCCAAATTTTCCAACAATCTTAATTAAGAGTAGATTTCGCCCCTCGGAGACAATGTATCGGTGTAGCAAGTTTGTTCGGAAATAATAAAGTTGTTGCCTCTCAATATTCTCATTGCCTCTTGATTAAGATGACGCCTCATTTGCGAGAAATTATTTTGTCAATTTTACATTGACGATTGCCTTTGGTAATTTGATGCCTCGGAATATTAATATGTCCCTACGGTTGATGCCTTCGAAAAATGTTGCCTTGAAATTTGGCTACAAGTAATAAGGGTTGCCTCAATATTTAAACGGTAATGAACATGGTTACCTTGAGAATTTGGTTACCAAGAAAATAGCTGCCTGATTCTATATTATCGGTGCTTCCGGATATAATGCAAAGACAACAAGTCTCTAAACATGATTCCCTAGCCATATTTTTTCAGATGATTAGCTCTATATGCTGCCTTAAGGTTTTGGGTTGCCTTTCGAATTTTCGTTGCCTTTCTGTCAATGTTGCTTCAAAACAAATAAATGTATGTGGTTTTTATTCATTGACGCCTCGATATTGTCCCTTATGTTGATGCCTTGAAAAACTATCTCATTGATTGCTGCCTTCGATTTATGCTTTGAGAAAATGGACATTCAATATACCTCCATGATCAAATTTAATTTTGATCAAGAATTAAGAGACATTTGATGGCTACAAATATGGGGGTGACTAAAGTATCCAAAGTCACGAAATCGGATACATAATGTTGCCATTAAATTCTCAAGTCCTTGATCGGTGAAGATTCGTTGCGTAAATATATATGGCTTGATATTATCTTGCCTATATTTATGAGCTTGAGGCTAATTCAGACAGACTCAAAAATGTGGGGGTCAAGGAAAAACAAGAAAAATAGGCTCTTATTTTTATATGAGATTGGATAACTAAAAATCCATTGAGGATTACTTACTGTTGAGATTATTCAATAAGCTTTGTAGGTCAGAGTTGATTTTGGCCAATACTCTGACAAAATCACTAGACCAAAAGCCAAAAGCTAGTGGTTAATACATCGAGGGGGATCGGGCTTATGCCTATAGACAAAGGTCAAGAGTGATGGTAATCCAACCTATGTGATTGGAGATCCCATGAAGTAGGTTCATAAGGGTAAGAACAAGTCACTTGTTGGTCAATGATGCACTATCAAATAAAATTATTGATGGTCCCTCCCTATGGTGTAAATAAATAGTGCTTGAACTGCAATACGTAAGGTTGAACAAATGTTCTTAATGAGTTCCATAGCCCAACCATTTGGGTGGTGTGTTTGTTTGTAGTACACACTTGATGGATTCACCTATATGGATGTGGAAGTGGGGCCGCTTCCTATAAGAGCAAGGCATACTCTCTAGAGCATTCATGAATATCCAAGTAGGGCGCATGACCTATTCGCACCACCCCGCTTCAAACAGCTTGATCCGAGAGTTAATGTGGATGGTTAGTTGTCTGATTCACAATTAGAAATTTTGGTTCATACAAAATTTTATTTTCACCAAGGTTTCATGGGTCACAACTAATTTGTCCAATGGCTAGTTCATAGTCCAAAAGGCACCAGTTCTGATGCATTGATTCTCACTTTCTTTTGGTATTCCTTGTCTTTCACTTTCCTTGAAATTTTGGTATTTTGAAATAGTAGGGGATTGTTGGAATTTAATTAGAATATTTCAAAATACCTGCTATTTTTAAAACCTAGCTCCTTTGAACCGTTATTTGCAGATAGTAATAGTCATTAATTCTTTTTGTGTCATTAACTCTCTTTGATTGTGATTATTACAGAGATTTCATCAATTTGGATTATTCATTTGGTTAACTCTGCAATTATATTGGTTCATTCCTTATTTGATACCTTCGGTTTTGATTTTTCCTATTCAATGTCATTATATTCATTTCTGTTACATAAGTTACAAAGCTTAATTGCTATTAGCAAATTGTTATTGCATTAATCATCCTTGCCCTATATAATCTCTAGCTTTCCAAATCAAAATATACAACAAGAAATTCAATCTCCTTGGTTTCCTTTCCGAGCTCAAAGTATTCATGTGTTTCCTTTAATTTATCTATTCCACCAAAAGAAAGTTTCAAGCTGTTCGATACGATCCAAGTATTGTGAGTGTACACCTACAAGGATCGAGGTTGTTGTACCCTGGAGGGTAGGGCGCCACAAACCTGCTCCACCAAGACATTGTCTTCGAGGGGCGAAATCTACTCTTAAAGGCAGTGTTTACACACCTCAACCTTAAACTCTTTTTGAAGTAATCATTGGGTGGCGGCTCGCAAATCTAAAAGATAAGTGTTGATCTTCTATTTTCAGCTTATTATGGCATTAATGTGATTATATTTATTTACTAATAAAATATTGTATTTGTGGAATTTTGTAGGAAACAAAATCTGATGACAAAAATAACATCAATCGACCAAATTTTCCAATAGAAATAAATCCATAAGTGTGAGAGGTGATAAGAGATGACATAGATCTAAGGTTAGCCTTTGTGCATTTTTTTCACCCAAGGTTGATAGAAACTTTTTTTTCGATAGAAGAAGCAAAAAACAATTACAAAGAAGAACCCTTAATATAGCCGAATCCCATATAGTCAAACAAATGAGCATAACAAGCAGAAAGAGGTAGAGAATTTCTCGAAACTTGAGTTGAAGAATTGTGTCTTGTGTTGGCATTAGCATCGGCTAAGAAATTGACTTCTCTCTTAATATGATTTAGGCTAAAACTGTGGAACTGATTAGATAGACAAAAGATGTCTTTGAGAATGTTTTTGATACGCCAAGGTGGTTGAATGGAACTATGAAAACTGTCAATCAATAACTTTGAATCACCTTCCACTTTTAGATGAAGAAATCCATAAGAAGAGCAGCACACAGACCGATGCAAAGCTAAAGCTTCTTACATTAGCACATCATTCAAACCTAAATTATTAGAGGCTGCTAATATAGGATTGCCTTGTTCATCTCTAAAAACAAAATCTAGCTCCTGCATTTATTGCATTAGCTTTGACAAAACCATCAAAATTTAGTTTCAAAATCCCTGGAGGGAGGGGATTCCATTTAATGAACTTCATATTCTTGATTCTATGAGAATGAGGTTCATTATACTTTTTGTAATTGATAAAGAGACTAGAAGCTAAGTACATTACTTGGATAGGATCCTTTGAAGTATTTTTGAAGATAAGATTGATAAAAACTTGGGAGCCTTTTGCTTCATAATTTTTGTTTTGACTAATTTTTTTAAATGCTTGATTATTGGGTTTAATATACACTCATTTGAGTTTATGAGTTTAAATCATCATGTTGTTTGTAGATATCGTAACTAATACGTACAAGAGTATATGAGATTAAAAACAAAGAATGCAATTTTTGAGTTTAAATCGTGGTGTTCAAGACTAATTCGTAGAAGAGAAGACAAGGCTACAAATTAGGAAGGAAGAATAAGAGTAGACGAGGCTATGAACTATGCTAATTAATGAGTTTTTGTGAAGGGCATTTTGGACCTTTAGTGTCCAACATGTTCATTTTCTAAAAAGTCTATAATTGAACAGAAAAGTAGTATTATGCTCATTTGTAATTTGCATCCTAGTTTTTACAACAACCGCTGATGTTCCCCTGGTCAGCCACTGACCAGAGATTATTTGCTCAACTACCGTCCGATTTCAATCGGACGGTTGACATATCTCATCTCTTAAAAATCTAGATGTATGTCAACCGTCCGATTTCAATCGAACGGTAGTTGAGCAAATAATCCCTGGTCAGTAGCTGACCAGGGGAACGGGACTCTTACAACAACAGTGTCAACAAGTGGATTTCTTTTATGTTCAATAAAGGAGTGGTGTGCATCCTCTTATTTCATGACGTGTCCAAACCGATAGTGGTTAAGTGCAAGGTGTTTCTTACTACAAGTGTTGAACCAGTCCTGAGGTTCTCTTATGAACATCTTAAGAAGAGATGTTCAAATTGTGCACTTTGGCTGAGGAGGCGATGTTGACGATGCAAGCTAGTGGAGTTCAAATTCCAGGGTCGGCGACTCCACTAAGTCTTGGAGCATTGTCTTTCATGTTCTCTGCTCAACTTCCTCAAAGGCTATTCTCCTCTCTATTCATTCATGTTTAGATGCCTTGTGTTGTTTCAATTTGTCGGTTGAAATACTGAGATAACGAGGTTGAGGCCTCGATAGTGGAGGGATAGAGGCAGTTGTTATGTTAGTTTCGAATAAGAGAAGTCGTAATGGAGGTGGTACTCCTTCTTCTAAGAAGTTGAGATCTCTATTGGGAGGTCACTGTCCTACTATAGAAGCCGAGGCTCTGGGTTTAGAGGAGGTTAATGGAGCTGTGGATGAGGAAGTGGTGATTCTGAAAAAAAAAAAAAGGTAGGCAGACCTATTGGCAATAAGACTAAGAAACCTAAGGCTTCGTAGAAACAAATAGTTGACCCTCTGCGGCTCACTTATCCATCTGCTGAAGTTGGCAATGCTTGCCCTAGTTATAAGGGCAAAGAAAAAGTTTAATTTTTTCTTAGTTTTAGTTGTGTATAGAATAGATTGCTGCCATTTGATTTACTTGCTTCTTAGACTTTCCAATTGTACAACAATTGGGTTTCCTCGGCAATTGGAATTTATGACGTGAGAATTGGGTTTATCTGGTTTTAGTCCAGTAAGTAGGCTCGTTTTGTTAGAATGGACGAATTTATTGGTCTTAATGATTGGTATTTGTCAATTTTTTTAGTTTTCTTGGTCCGTGGAGATTGATGTATGTGCTAATGTGGTCTTGATAATCAATGATATTATCTGTTTTGTCAAAAAAAGAAGGTGGATTTCTTTTACCAAATACTCAAAATGATATTAGTGTATCATTGTACGCAATAATGATCCTCTCAGCCACGTAACAACAAAGCCCACATACCAACAGTTTAACCTGCAACCAAGTTTTACAACTATAGCTTAAGATCAAAACTGATAAATCAAAAGAAGTCCTACGATTTTCAAATAATACACAACACACTCATAACTATTGTGTGATCTCTATGTCCAATAATAAAGGTAAACAACAACAAAAACAAAAGTTAGTCCAACGCCTTCATCTGTATCGATTGACATTGTAGATAATAGGTCTAGCTAATATTGAGAAACAATGAGATAAACCAATCTCTCTTTACTTTAGCTTCTATATATAGAGCCATATGCATGCAAACTCGAAGCTAGAAACCTCTAAAACAAAAGCAATTCCTTACCTTTTGTGGAACCACTTTAAAGCTTTAAATGACATAAAACTAATCTAACCACGTACACTATGTGTTTCTACTGAAGAATACGGTAACTAAGAAGCATGATGGGGAGAGAGAGAGAGAGAGAGAGACAAGCATGTATAGTGGTTCACCTTGCCCTTGAGGCAAGGCTACGTCCACTTAGAGATTTCACTATGAGTGAGGCCAAGTCGCCTTTGTAATGATACAAGTGTGAGGATCATGGATCCATCCCATCTAAGAAGGGGAGGACTTCCCTTTATAGCAAAGGGAAGTCCCACTCTATTCTATATTTCCGATGTGGGATACAATGCACATAATGCTTCTCTTGAAGCCTCTTGGAGATCATGGGAGGGTGGCCTCCCTACTAGGTACCGGCCGACCTCCACCATAGCGAGGTAGCTCGGGTGTCGGACTACCGGATGCATGTCGTAGGCGGGACTAACCATGTCTTGGGGCCCACCTATGAGGTCGTTGCTTATGCTTGGCGGTATGTGGTATAAGTGATATCAACAAGTCCCCCAAGTCCCCTTGTAAGAGGCGCTTCTTGGTTGGGGAGTTTAAATATGATGCCGCCAAGTATGAGTGACGACCCTGTTGAACGCCATACCCATACTAGTCCCCCAACTCCGTAAGCAAGAAGGGACTGTTCGGGTCTTGCGAAGTTTCCATGGTAGGTTGGTGCCACGGGGCCCACCATCAAGCTAGTACCTGCAAATAAGATAAGAGTGTACAAAGAGCATATTGATTGCGCTAGGGCAATCTAAGTGACATTTGAGTCAAATCCATCGAGGTGCATGAATGTTTATATGAGATGCATGTTACACATTGTGTGTATGCACGTATTATGTAGTGTTGACATACGATGTATAAGTCTAGAATGTATGTTGTTGTGAAAGGATAACGAAGTGCATATGATGCATAGATGTGTGATGAACGCGATGACGCGTACATAATGATATGTATATGTTGTATGCATATGATGCACGTGTGAGGATCGGGAGTGTGGTTACTCGCCGAGTCCCCCAAGTCATGTAGTAAAACAGGAATTTGGATTTCGGTTACGTTCGACGAAGCCAGTAAGGCTGAGAATGAAGCTCCGATATCGAAGTAACCATTGACAATACTAGCGAGACTATGGCGTGACCATGATAGTCCCCCAATTATAGGTTAGAGGAAGGAACTCTAACTTACTTAACCCGAACGTATAAGCCATAACCCGATTGTTTGGCTCATGTACAACGGGAACGTAAGAGATGAGCTCACTCATGTTGAGCAGGCGTGAGTTTTGTCCTATGGTCTTATTAATGGGATGTAAAAGAAATTTAATTGTTGCGATCAACAATAGGTGAAAATTTTCAATATTTCCATTAATAGACCATAACACGAAAGTATGAGCGTGAAGTTCAATGATAGTCCCGGTCGGGTACTACCTCTACTTGTGATAAGTGGTATGAATAAGTCCCCCAAGTGTAGAGCATGTTCAGGAGGTGGGATGACTCAAAAGCAAGGGACTGGACCTTGGTTTGCCCCCTCGGTACCGCGCTCCGGGCGAGGATTTTAATGCAAGGGACTGGACCTTGGCTTTATGTAAGGGAGCAACCCTTTAGTTATCCTGTTGGGATACCTCGCTCGAGTAGATGATTTATGAGGGCTTTGAGCCTCCTTGACCCGATGGGGTCGAATGAGGACCTGTAGGCCTCCATTACCCGGTGGCGTGGCCCCGGGTAGAATGAGGACTTGAGCCTCGGGACCCGGTGGGGTACCCGGTGGCTTTGGCCTCCGGAACTCGGTGGCGTGGCCCCGGGTAGAATGAGGAATTGTGCCTCATAACCCTGTTGGGGTACTTCACATGGTTGGAGGGTTTTATGTAAGGATTTGACCTTGATTAACCCCTTGGGGGTACCGCGCTCGGGGCAAGGATTTATGAGATGCATGTTGCATTTATTTAGTGAGTTTCACATGTATATATGTAGCAATTTAATTGGATTGCAATTAAATTAAGCATTAACACGTAGGCATAAATGAATATGCTATCAAAAATTAACGCATTTAAAGACATGCTTAGATTATAGTAATTGCTATTGAAGCATGTAAAACATTGCATTAGCTCAAATTGAAAGAGCGTAAAAAAAAAAAAAAGATACTGTGACTTATCTTATGCCGATTTGGAGTAGATTGAAATTGGAGTCAACAGATAAGTACCAAATCATGTTGGAGTTGTCCAAGCATGACGCTCCATGTGAATGAATAATGACCATCAAGAGTTTGCTAGGCATTGTCCCCGCAAGAGGGTACCCGGTTGGGTAAATATATTTCCTCGAAAATAATTAAGTGATTAGCGACTTATCTATTTAGATTAGTTGACTAATTTAAATACATTATGCTTGTACAATTTGCTGGCATTTTGAATGACTATTGCATGCATCATTGAAATGGCATAGTATAGCACTATGATGATGAAATAATGCATGTGTGACCGAGTTAATTGGCTACATGTTGAGCCTAAGCAAAATTAATGTGTAGGCCTTAGAGCCTAGCTACCTCTAAGCAAATCATGCAATAGTTATCATAAGTGGTCATGGTAGTGTGATTATCAACAACCTTTCAAGTAAAAGTGAAAAAGTACAAAGCAAATGTGCTTAATTGAACTTCTGTTTATACAATGTGGCTAGATTCCATTGGAACAAAGCAAAAGTGCTTGATTGCTGTGCATGCGTTTTGCGAGTGGATATGTATGTAGGATCATGTTTGTATGTGTCTTAAGAGTCATGGCATGTAGCAAATAATACTGAGTGTAGTGGAACGTGTGTGTGTGTGTATATATATATATATATCATGTAGAGGGATAGACTAATAATGTGATGTTTCCTGTCAATCTGTCATCTAGGCCAAATGAATAATCATATACTTGCAGATTCTTACAAAGTAACAGTTATGTTTGACATAAAAACGCAACGTGTCGTGAATTACATGCACACATTCACTAATATGTACCACGTAGTGGTGACCGGTGAGGACATGTAGACATGCTGACAGATGTTATATATACGTGAAGCATGCTGTGATGCTTTGAGCCTTCATAAAGGACAGCGAAAAGAAGAACTCATCTCTGAAAATGCTGCAGAGTGGATGTAGAGTGCAGACAGTAATATCAGCAAGCCCCCCGAGAGGTGAAGGAGTGATTGTGTTGCCGGTGAGCTGCCATGAGGTGAAATAGGGTATGATTGGGATTCTTGGTGCCCAGAGAAGTTCTCTCGACCATTTTTTTTTTTTGGTGAACGGTACTTGGTCGAATTGAATATTAATTGGCTGTAAGCTTCAAATGCTGCAAGACAAGTCAGCGGGTCTGAGACGGATCAAAGCACCGAGAATGTTCGATGATTTCGCAGACGGGAGATTCCCGGGGAAGCCACCAAGAGGTGCCTCTTGGGTGCTGGAAGCACGTTGAGCTTTTAGAAACAGACATGTCGACGACAAGGGTGTCGGTGGCTTGAAGCTTGTGACCCATCATCGGGGAGAGGTGCTGGCATGTGAGTCACCGAGATGGTGGTGATGATTACCGGTAGGCTGTGATGACAAGCTACGGGAATGGAAAAATGTTTCCGGGTATCGCTGCCTGAGTTGGTTGGGTTGAGTGCATGGGTGCACAAAGTAGAAATGTTTCAACGGCGGGACGGGTGCTTTTCCAAGAAATAACTTGCCGGGTGAGCTCGCCGAGAGGGAAGCAGTGGGACGAGTGTCTGAGTCCCGAAGAGTAGAGTTGGTGGAGGACTAGCAGGTGTCGGAACTTGTGGGTTCGCTAGCTGGTACTGATGATGGTTGTCATGGCAGAGTACCGATGGAGGCAGGGGGTACCGGTAGGAAGCATGCTTTGGGTATGCGGAGCTAAGAACTTCTCAAGTGTTGGGGCTCAGTGTCGGTGCTCGGTGAGTCACCAAGATGTCGGCCTGAGAAGAGTACCGGTTGGGATGAGCCTCCACTGGCCTGAAGCCGGATTTGGAGTAGTGGACTGAGGTCAGCGGTACCGATCAGGTGTCCAAAGTAAAATTCCCCCTTTTTTTTTTTTTGAACCCGGACGAGTTTCTCTGAGCCTCCCGAACGGCTTGATCTCCGAGACCGAGTCGATACCCGGATAGAGATTGTTGGGTGGGCTGAGATGTGGATTGCCGAATAGTAGCTGCTCATGTGCTAGAGAGACCAAGTGGTTCCTGTCTCGGTGAGATTACCGGGTGCCCAAATTGATTTGTTGCTGACGAAGCTCCAGATTTTGAGGAAAGATCACAAGGATGCCGAGTTGTGAGCAAGTGATAGTGACTGGTGGTGATCACCGGGAGGTGAGGATACCATAGAAGAGGCTTGGTCCCTAGATCAATTTTTGAAATACTAGGCGGGTTGTGTAATGGTACCCGTACGTGATTCTTGTTAAAAGATCCAAGGTAAATGCCACCGAGACTAGGGTTGCTCAAGTTGTCGCCGACTCATGAGGAAAGTCCCGCTGACTCAAGTACCCGGAAGCAAAGCTTATGTACCCGGAAGCTTATAATACATGTTGGCTCAAAGGCTTGGGTGAGGTTGAGGGTGGGTGTCCTGCATGTACCCATATACCCGGAAGCTTATGTACCCGTACATGACCCTTACTCAAGGTCGGAGGCTCGTACCCTAACTCCTAGGGACCCTCCTTCTAGCGCCAATGTTTCTACTGAAGAATACGGTAACTAAGAAGAATGATGGGGAGAGAGAGAGACAAGCATGTATAGTGGTTCACCTTGCCCTTGAGGCAAGGCTATGTCCACTTAGAGATTTCACTATGAGTGAGGCCAAGTCGCATTTGTAATGATACAAGTGTGAGGATCATGGATCCATCCCATCTAAGAAGGGGAGGACTTCCCTTTATAGCAAAGGGAAGTCTCACTCTATTCTATATTTCCGATGTGGGATACAATGCACATAATGCTTCTCTTGAAGCCTCTTGGAGATCATGGGAGGGTGGCCTCCCTACTAGGTACCGGCCGACCTCCACCATAGTGAGGTAGCTCGGGTGTCGGACTACCGGATGCATGTCGTAGGCGGGACTAACCATGTCGTGGGGCCCATCTATGAGGTCGTTGCTTATGCTTGGCGGTATGTGGTATAAGTGATATCAACACTATGAATACCTGATCTTTTCTCGCTATTGTAATTTCTTGGACTAAATTCATTTTACTATGTACTTTGAATTTCACACCAAAATTAATCATGTCAGTCTCTGATCTTTTGACACCCTTATGATTGCCAATTTGATCAGTATAGTTCAATTCGTCAATTTTGAAAGTTTAGTGGTGACATGATCACTAAAATGAAAACCACCATTTTTGATGACATGACAATAATTTGGAATGTTTAATCATCTCAAGTATTGATGTGACCTTGGTGAACTCACCCTCCAACTCAATGTTGAAAGGGTTTGTGCTCAACCACTTGAGCTAAGCAACAAACTAAGATTTTTGTGCAACACTCTAATATTTATATGATGTAACCCAGCTCAAAGCCTTAAAGATAATTTTTTTTTTTTGAAATAAAGGGCTTGTGCGACTGCCCTCAAGCCTTAATTAATGAAACTGTCGAATACAAGGGGGGGGGGACATTGAGCCTAAACCCCTGATTACAATAAGCATCTAGAGTATTTTTCGAAATAATATCAGAAATCTCTACAAAACACTTGTATTCTAACAAGCACCAACTAGCAAAGAGTGCTCTACTGGCTACTCCATTTGCTTTGACATGGCGGTGACTGCATACACAGGCACAAAGCCCGACTAGACCTACATACCTACTGTAGGGATTTATTGCTCGCACATAGCGCAAACAACCTAAATAACAAAAATGAAAAATAACATTAATAGAAATAAAACATAATGGACCTAGGGTGAGGCCCCAGGCCCAAGTACAGCCAGCCCGAAGGGCCCCCAATCATCAAACCCAGCCCAAAACAGCTGCTGCACAGTGAGGCCAGCCACTACCATCGCACCACCGAGCCAGTCGCATCGCCGCCCCTCTCAGACCCCGACATCAGCACCGACAAAGATCATTCATCACCATCAGAATACCATGCGCCTAATTTCAGAAAGGAGATCAACTTCCCTCCCTCCGTCGCCCTCTCCAATCTCACCGCCGCCTTCCATGGGAACGATCAAAGCCAGCGCCGCTGTCAAACACCATGTTTCAGGGTTCGAATCCACGCCACAACCAACCACCGGTGGATCTGTAATAAGATCCGGACGGATCCAATCACACATCGAGAAACCAGATCGGGTTTCTAGCCTTAAAGATAATTTGTTATGTAGAAAAACTTTATTCTTTTTCAAACACCTATTACACTTGGTTTTATCTTTAGAAAAAGTGAAAATTTTCAATTAAAAATAAAGGCATATTTCTTTGATCATCTTTAGCTTCCTTTTATTTATTTTAATTATGTTTTATTTTTGAATTCATTTTGATTTTTTGGAAAAAAAAAGTAGAAAGTGTTGTAGAGAAACTGAAATTGAGAGGAAATTGTGGTGTGTTCTCATTGATAATAGGGGCCTCTTTATATAGAGGATTACAATGCATAGAATCTCAATCGTACAAGGAAAGTAATCGTACATTGAATAGGAATCTAGATCCTTCTAATTTAACCCTATTACCACTAGGTCAAGTAACCTAGAGTTTGGGCTAAACACAAATAGAGATATCCTTAAACACTCCCCTTTGTATTGTCCAAACGCGGTGCTTCTCTCGTTGCCTCGTTAAAAACCTTGCCGAGTAACAAAAACCCAGTGGGACAAAAATAACCTCGGTCGAAGGGGAAAAAGAGCACAACACATCCTTCACGTTTCGAGATCATACATGTAGACATCTCCCCCTGATGTCTGCATCTCCCCCTGATGACTACGGTCATGGGAGTTCGGATAACTTCCGTAAACGATGCTACCAACATGTTTCTCGAAAGTGGAATTTAGACAATGACTTAGTGAGCAAGTCTGCCACACTGTCCTCAGATCGAACCTAGTTCATTTTGATCTTGAGGAGAGTCTGTTGTTGCTGATTAAGCTTGGTGTTGTCACTTTGATGTAGCCTTGCTTCATTTGTTCAAAACAAGCTGCATTATCCTAAATGCTCGTAGGCTCATCTATGGTAGACTTCAAACCACAATTGTTCGAACATGCGTAATTATGGATCCAATCCATATACATTCACGAATCTCTTCATGAAGAGCAATAGTCTCTGCATGGTCCGAAGATATAGCGACTAGGGTCTATTCTGTAGACCTCCAAGATATCGCAGTCTTTACCCATGGTGAACACTTAACCAGTTTGGGAATGACCTTTGTGTGGGTCAGAGAGATACCCAGCATCAGCCAAACCTTCCAAAACGCTAACTTCGTTTTGGGATGGGGAGAGGGGACGCAGGCCAGTGTTGGCGGCGTTCCTGGTGTGTGATGGGTCCGAATCCATCATCTCTCTGTAGGGATAGAACAAGCCCATATCAATCATACATCTCAAGTACTGAAAGATATCTTTTACACCAATCCAATGGCGTCGCGTTGGCGCACAGCTATACCTAGCTAACAAGTTCACAACATATGAGATGTCCCGTCTTGTGCATTGAGCTAAGTACAATAATACGCCTATTGTACTCAAGTAAGGCACTTCTGCCTCTAGCACATCTTCATCATCATCGTTTTGACGAAGAGGATCATTTTCAGGATCAAGACTACGAACGATCATGGGGGTGCTTGAAGGCTTGACCTCGTCAAAATGCCTAAGCATCTATCAACACGATGCTCAAGTTCCAAACCGAGACATAATCGTGTTCTCCCAAAATCCTTCATCTCAAACTCGGATTTCTAGTGTTCAGCGGTTTCCCTTAACTCTTTAAGGGTTTCTAATGAAGATCATGTCCAACATGAACCGCGATAGAATCCGAAACTTGTTATGGAAACGCGTGGGCATATCCCTTCCCAATCAAGTAGTCATCTTAGTGAGCGTTCCAACCTCTTTGTAAAACGCGCTCCGTAGTCTGGAGCCACTTGACTTGGGTAAATGAAGTTCACCATTGAACCTTCATGTACATTCCGTATCTAGATCCCCATAGAGATACGTAGTGACCACATTTGTAAGCTGCATGATCAGTTATTTGGAAACTACCAAACTGACAAGGTAGTGGAGTGTAGTGACATCCATTACGAGAGAGTATGTCTCATCGTAGTCGATTCCAGGGCGTTTTGTGAGAAGCCTTGCGCCATAAGGCGAGATTGCCATCTCTTTTTCTCATCATACTTTCTAACAAAGACCCATTAGTCAATAGGTTTTATGTCAGGAGGTGTTGGCATCACTAGCTCGAAAACCTTCCTCTTCGTTAGAGAATTCATCTTAACCTGGATCGCATCTTTCCATATAGGCCAAAACTCTCTACGTTGGCATTTATTCATCAACGGAGCGTGGTTCGATATCATCTGACTCAACAAACTCATGCGCAACGAAATGCGCAACTACATCATCAATTATGATGGAGTTTCTATCCCACGTCTCATGTACACAAGTGTAATTTTCATAGAGCTCTATATTCTCAGGAATAGGGTTCTAACGTTGAGGCGTCCCCCAACAATAACCATAACCCGGAAGATACTCATGAGACGGATTTTGAGTGTCGATGATCAAAGGATTGGAATGTGCCAAAGTATCTTTCGAACCCACGGGCCTCCCATGCATCCTAGCTGGGGCCATGGCCTGTAACGCCAGAGTGCCACTCTCTATGGCGTTGGCGCCATGCCTACCTTTGTGTAGGGTGGCGCTACGTCCTCTCGTAGGGACGTCCATCCTTGCAGGCATGTTTGCAGCATATTTGTGTGATCTCGTCACTTTAGTAGGGATCGAGATGAGACATAGTGGGGACAGGCCACGACAATTCCTGTCGTTCCTGCTGAACATCTGTGTTCTTATCTCCCCCTAACGACGGGAAGACTGTCTCATCAAAGTGACATCCGCAAATCTAGCGGGAAGGAGATCGCCATGCAAGGGCATTAAGTGGCGGACGATTGTTGGAGTCTCAAATCCAACTGAGTTGCTCATTCGTCTGTAAGGACCCATTATAGAGCGCTGTGGCGGCGCAATTGGCACAGAAATGGCACACTCAAATATGCGTAAGTATGATATTTGTACCCAGTCACTAGCTGTAACGCAGAGGTAGATTGAGTGGCAGTAGGTCGTAGACGAATTAGCATAGCTGCATGCGATATTGCATCACCCCAAGTGGATATAAGGAGGTTGGTGCGCATTACCAATGTCCGGACTACCATCGTAGTCGTTTCCGCAAGACCATTTGGGTGTGCTCATGGGAATATGTCCAACATCAGTCCCAAATGCAATAACTATCGAAAGTCTTCGATGTAAACTCACTAGCATAGTCAAATCCAATTGACTGAATAGGATGATTCAGGGAGTGAGCCCGTTGTCATATGATGTGTGCTAGGAGTGTTTCATAAGCAGCATTACAAGTGGATAATGGCACAACACGTGACCAGCGTGTTTGCATGTCAACCAACATCATGAGATATTTAAACGTCCGCAAGTTGGGTGAATCAGTCCAGAGAATCCCTACGGATTCTATGTAAGAACATAATGAGTATTATCATATCCTTTGCATAGGACGGTCTCAGTCCTAATTTTCCTAAGGAAGTGGCTTTGTAAAATGAGCGAGAGGCCTTAGAAGCAACCAAGGAGAGTTTTGGTTGGGCCTGAGCGTTTGAAACGCATATTGAAGCAAAGTTTGTGACTACATCACCCATCATGGTGTCATGACCATGGGAAGTGGCATCCACGGCGTTATAACCATGGGAATTGACATCCATGGCGTCATGGCCATGGGTAGCGCCATATATGGCGTTGTCACAGGGGACTTGGGCGGCCATATGGCGCCCCAAGACAGCTGCAGCGCCAGATGCTGCAATTGTTGCGGTCTTGCTAAGTCCAGGAACCAATTTTTGATTCTTGCTTCATTTCGCTCGAGGGTGTCCATGTGAAGTCTTTAGTAGACGGATCATCATATCATGACCAGGGTGACTTATCCTGTCGAGACAAAGCCAATATGTGTCTAAATCCAAGAGATCTTCTTTCATAACTTTATTGGATTTAATAGCTCGAATAGTGACATAGAGTCCACTAGAGAGACACATAAACTTATCTAAGATGCGCCTTCGTTCGCAATCATTAGAGGCATTGCAAAGGAACTCATTTATGTTCTCTACATGCGTTTTCGCATGGAATCCGTTGGCTATCCATAGGTGCAAGTTGCCCTAGGAGCGTAGAGAGTTTCAGTGACATTAATCAAGGTGCCATTTGGCAAAGAGAACTTGGGCTATTCCACGTCCTTGAATTAATACTGATGGCCCAGCCATCGTAGTCACAAAGTAACATGCTCATGAATCAAAATGGAGTCATAATGAAAAGAACTCAAAATTTTATTCATAAGCCAACAGAGTACATCATTGTCTCTTAACCATTAGGAGAATCTAATCCAATTGCTTAGCTAATGCAAAACAATGGTAGTCGTCTAACTTCTTTCAGTAATTCCAACGCAAATGTGACCAGGTGAGTAGGGAGATGTCGGTGGAGCAAAGCTCGCTTAATTACCACTTATCTCAAAACCTTCCTAGACATCACATTTACATTGAGTACGCCT
This sequence comes from Rosa rugosa, assembly GCF_958449725.1. Classification (NCBI taxonomy): domain Eukaryota; kingdom Viridiplantae; phylum Streptophyta; class Magnoliopsida; order Rosales; family Rosaceae; genus Rosa; species Rosa rugosa. Next base: position 51,793,257 of record NC_084824.1, read on the forward strand.
ACTTTGAAGAAAGACTAAACCATAGGCATCTACTACAAAAATAATATGGCAATTGCCTACATCTCTTGGAAAATAAAGACTTAAACAGAATTGGCGATCTATTGATTCCAGCCAGATTCGTAGTCTTCAACCCTTCACTCTAGATCATCTTCTTGATCTTCTTGTTCTACATAGTGAGCTTCTCTTGCTTCACAAATATGCTTTGTAGGCGGTGACAAGTTCTTCACGAGCTCTACAAATGTGTGCCCAATGATCAGACACTCCACATTGAGAACATACATCTCTTTGCTCAAACTCCATTGATTGAGACGCTTTGAAAGCGTCATTAAGATGGCTCTTAGTGTTGGTGGAGCCACCAACATGGCCAGAGGCGTTGCCTCCCTCTCTCTTTCCACGTTGACCTCTTCGGTTCCGTGTTCGCCTATTTTGGCGAATACCTTCCCAAGTAGAGCGATTATATGGACCAGAAAGTCCAGAAGTATCCCTAATGTTAGGGTTTTGCTCTTGGCGCCTTCTCTTAGGGGCGCGACTATAATTGGATTCCGGAATATGCTCTATTTCCACGGATCTCGAATTATAGTTCTTCACAAGGATGTTGTCATACTTTTCAGTGATATTCATAGCTCCAATGAGCTCATGAAACCTTGTGATCCGTCCTGCAGTAACATCAATTCGATAGTTCTTAGCAACCATCAATGCAGAAACGGGGAAGGTAGAGAGAGTCCTCTCAATCAACATCGCATTTGTGACCTCTTTAACACAGAATTCCATTAAGGATTTAATGCGAAGTGCTTCCGAGTTGTAGTCAAGAACTGACTTGAAATCATAGGAGCGGAGGCTATGCCATCTCACTTCTAGGTCAGGAAGCAAGGAAGGAGTCACGGACGTTGCCAAATCTTTCTTCGAGTGAGACCCACAGCCTTCTGGGGTCTTCTTCATGCATACACTTGTACTGGAGCGAATCATCCATATGACGAGTCATTAGGATGATGGCTTTCGCCTTATTTGCCTCTAAGGCTGCTCTATTTGCTTCCAAAGCTTAAGCTTGCTCAACAGTTAGCACGTCTTGGCTAGGCTCAAGAATCGTATCCATGATTCTATCGGCCTTGAGATGCTGGCGGACATCATGAACCCACCTGTGATTTTCATAGCCAGTTGTTCCCAATTGAGCAAAGTCCAATTTGTTCAGGTTACTCACCCTGAAAGAGAACAAGAAATTAGGGTTAGTTTCGGAGCGTGAAAGGCTACCACGAAAACATATAAAATTTCTGAGCGTAGTCGCTTATAAGAAATTAGGAATTTCCGAGCGTAGTCGCTTCCAAGAAATTAGGAATTTCCGAGCGTAGTCGCTTCCAAGAAACTTGATTCCAAGAGGGGTTGGATTAGATAGAAACAATGATGTGTGTGGTCGATCGTTTTCTTCTCAACAAACTCTTGAGTTTGGAGGACTCTACAAGCTCCAAGCTTAGAGTGAGCACGAACCCCCACAGTTCGGCTTTTGGTCTCCCCTATGAAGAAGAAAGGGGGGTAGAAGAAGGGAGTTTGTAAGTCCCCGAGAAAAGAAGAAAAGAATGAAAAACTTCAAAAACGGGAACTTTTAGTAAAGTTTACCTTGAAAAATAGCCGGAAATCTTGACCGGAAAAGTTGTTTAAGATGGCCGGAAAAAAAGGTAGCCGGAGGTCACCGGAAAAGTGGCCGGAGGTGGTGGCCGGAGCTAGGCAGGGCGGTGCAGGGCAGTTGCGGTGTCTTGCGGGGGCTGCTGCAGGGGCTCTCGGCACATATCGGCAGGGGTTCGGCAGGTGGGCGGAAGGATGTCGGCAGGTGCGCAGGGCTCTCCGCAGGTGCGCGCAGGGCTCTCGGCAGGTGCGCGGCAGGTCTTGCGGATGCTTCGGCAGATGCTCGGCAGGGCTCGGCATCTGCTCGGCAGATCTAGACAGGGGCTCAGCAGATCTGCGGAGGGCAGGCACAGGAGCTTCCGGTAGTGAGGCTAACCCGAGCTGTTCAGCCTATTCCGGCGGCCGGTTCAGGCGGTTTCCGGCCGGTTCCGGTGGTTCCGCCATCGGTTCTGGGTTCCTTGAGGATAGGGCTTCAATATTTGGGGCGGTGGATGTTGGAATTTGAGTGCTACAAAATTAGGGTTTCAGGGTTAGTGCTTCGTGCTGATAACGTGTTGTAGAGAAACTGAAATTGAGAGGAAATTGTGGTGTGTTCTCATTGATAATAGGGGCCTCTTTATATAGAGGATTACAATGCATAGAATCTCAATCGTACAAGGAAAGTAATCGTACATTGAATAGGAATCTAGATCCTTCTAATTTAACCCTATTACCACTAGGTCAAGTAACCTAGAGTTTGGGCTAAACACAAATAGAGATATCCTTAAACAGAAAGGAATAAAAAGTGTGTCTTTTTTTTTTGTCTTTTTAGTTTTTGTAATAAATCCGTAGATTTAAGAAATGATTAAAATAGTGTAAATTTTTATAAAAATAGGTATCTAATAAAAGGGAGCCCTTTGAATGAGGACCACTAAAATGAGGACTAGTTGATGACTTTTTTGTGAGACTCACTTTTCGATCACATTTTCTCAAATCAACTGTTAGATGTTTAGATATTTATATATGTGTATATTATTTATGTAATTTGATAACCAAATTGAAAATCGTTAAGGCATTCATAATTGTGATTTATCAGTTATGAACATGAACGGTTCATGTTTGACAAATTTGGTTTGTCCATTGATTTGATCTAGTTCGGTACCTTAATAATTAGCAATTTGGAAGAAAATTTTCAAAAGTGATACACTCATGCATACATAAACATCTAACGGTTGATTTACCGTAATATAATTGAAAAGTGGGCAACTCATGTTTAGAAAGTCCTTAACTAGTCCTCATTTTAGTGGTTCTTATTGAATTTAGTTAGCAACTCATGTTTTTCTAGCTCCAAGTCGCAAGTCAAACTAATCTTAAAATGTAAGAAGTCATTGTTCCCGTTAGAGCCACCTGCTTCTCTCTAACCCCAAGCTCTCTCATCTTAATAGCAACCTTTTTTTCTTTGATTTCCCTCACCCGTGTGGTGATCCTTCATCCTTTGTGGTGATTACAGTGGTGATTCCTCACCCCAAGTGGTAATTTAGTTTTACTTTGTTTTTTCTCTTCTTTTGCATCTAATTTTAGTCATCATATATCAAATCTATTTTTAGATCTTAGATTTGAATCTGTAAGATTTACTCTCATATTTGTTCTCATGGTCATTCTCAAAAGTTGTTCTTCCTTTGCTCCTCAAGATTTTCAAACCGTGAACAAAACTCATTCTTCTTATCTACATTGCCCTGCCATAGAACATATCGTACACCTTTGCAACCACCTCTTCTGATCTCAAATTTATTTGCTAAGATCTATTTTGGTTTTGGTTGTTGTTACTCTTTTATGCGAGATTTTCTCGTAATCGGTCAACTGGAGAATGTATGGCGGCTCTGTCCGTATTCTCACTTCTGCAGACCACCCTTGGTTACTAATCCACGCTCGCGATTTTCGTCGGAGCTCCGGTGACGAATCTGCTATAGCTGCTGCAAGTTGAATATGAAGAAGAAGCTTTGATAGGGTTTGGGTTTTTTGGGCTGCTTGGGCCTTTAAGTTTTAGTTTGTTTTTTAGTTATTGTCCTTTTCTTGTCTTAATTCTTAGGAATTTCTGACTTTGAGAGGCTTGTTGCCTGCCCTTGGCTTTGTTTGGGCTTGCATATGCCTTTAATTTATGTTTCACGACAAAAAAAAAGTCACAAGTCAAAGTACGACAAGTCATCAAAAGTGGGTCCACCAAGGCCACGTTAGCATCTGAGATGGTTAGGCATTCCAAGTCATCGCCACATCATAAAAAATGGTGGGTCCCATTTTAGCCACGTCAGTGTTGCTCATGAAATTAAAAAATGTTTAGGTAGTATATCGAATTTAGTTAGAAACTCATGTTTTTCTAGCAACCGCAAAGAAACCAAAGATTTTGGGGATCCATGAAATCTTTTACTGTTGTGAGTCTATGGACATGTTAAACTAGAATTCCTATCTCCATAAATATTTTACTCATATTAATTACTACAAAAAAAAAAGAGCTTTTTGTGACATCAACAAAGCGTCGGCAAAAAAGCAAAAAGCGTTGTAAATGCTCTTTTGCGACGGACTTGCGACGCTTGTTGAAGCATAGGCATATAACGCGTAGCAAATACTTTTTCATTATATACGATGCGTAATGAGGCGTCACAAATGATTTTTGCGACGGACTTACGACGCTTGTTGGATTTTGCAAAAACTAATGTCATAATCAATTTTAGTTAAAGACGACGTATTGGGAAACGTCGTAAAAAGTGTATGAGTTTTTGCGACGCTCTTTCTCCCGTCGCAAAAATTGTAACATGTGAATAAAAAAAAAAATGGTGACAGCCACAGACTGTCGCAAGTGAGTTTCTGGACTACTTGAATTAGGAAGCTCAGCAAGTAAACACCGCCCAATTATTAGACAATATCATTCACTTAAAATAAACATCATAGGCTGCAAGGTGTTTATACAAAAGTATGGTCTAAGGTTATCAATGTAACCCTCTGGACATGTACGGTTTATAATCTTGAAATAAGAGCCTGCAAACATACAAATAGATTTGATTAGTATTGCCAAGTAAATATAAGTTTATCCCACTTATTATTGTTATACAAAGTGACAAATCTCCTTTAGTTCAATTCCATAAGCATATAAGACCCACAATTGAAAAATAGAACTATCAGACAACTTAAATAATAATGTTTCTCATTAAAAGCATTGGGAAAAACTATACCAGCAATACTTGAAAGGATTAATTAGAAAAGTCAAGAACTCAAAAATTCTCTTATCGAGAAGAATTTGAACCTGCAACAAATACTTTAATAAGTCAATACTAATATGTTTGATAATGATGTTATAAGACAACATGTTCTTCAAATCTCAAGTCAATACACATGCAACAATATGCTATTTAATCAACAATTTTTAGCTCATTTGTCTATTAGCACCGGTATATAGAAGTTACCTTCTATTTTGCTGCTTTTATCTTATTCGCAATAACATCTCCAATATTGTCCAACACATACAACAATTTACTTTCTAATCAACTTCCAAGTTACAGAATCTAAAGAGCACTTTGACCAAGTTGTTTCACATACAATAAAGTTAATGGTCACAATAGCATTAAATACATAAACGTCAACACAGTAGCTTTGGAAAAGATATAAACAATTTTCTTTGCATTACAAAATCTGTACAACACACACAATATACTTTTATGAAGGTGATTACATATTTGCTCTTATGTCGACATATTCACTCAGTTACATTGACATGTGTAACGTTCTGGATCACACTAATGTCTATTATTTGGTAGGCTTATTCAAAATACAATAGAATGCGACTAGATCTCCAGATGAAGAGAATATTATAACAATAGCAAACAAACCAGCAGGAGTAAGGAAATAAGTAAATAAAAGCAGTGTGAAAATGGATAGGACAAGTAACAAACCAGTTAGATTGATCTTCAATATGGGTTTAAATGTTAGTTTAGCCCTAAAGTATAAGATGTCCACTATCGCATTAGTCTGAGCCACTCTAAGGCTAGAATTAAAATAAGAGTAATGAAATGAGTATTCCCTTAATAATCCCAAGACGCAAGAATTAGCAGCTCCTAAGTTCACATAGACATCCCTCCACATAACAAAAGTCTACAAAGAGTCATAGTCCAACTGAAAGCTAGTGCACATTTGTAAAGAAAAAGGTTCTGCTCACCTCTTTGAACATTTCACTATGAGAAGTCTCCTCAAATCCCTACTCCAACCATATGCAAGTTTAGTCAACTTTTTAGAATAACAAGTGCAAGTCTATTTAAGTATTTATACTAGGAGAGAATAATATTGCATCATAAGTTGTAGGAATTTGAGAGAGACTGAGATAGAGAAATACCAATTTCTAGAACAAGCTAAGAAATGCACTATTTGATTATCGAATTTTGACACAGAAGATGTGAATTCCCAAACTCACAACTGCAAGTGGAATCATCATCAAGACAGATTCATTCCCATGTCCTTTACCACGACTATGATAGCAAGAGCAAGATGTTCAAAAATTAGATCAAGATGGAAGACATATTTCAAAAGTAAATTTAAGCAAGTACTTAGTAGTTATACATTCCAAATGTCGACATTGATTCAAATAAGTATCCATAAATTAATATAAGTAAGGAAAGGGGATTGCCAGTGAGTCAAGAACTTCAGGCAGGTACCTTTTGGGTTAGCTATCATTAATTCAACCCTTCCAATTTGGGGATCATCCAGGTCATTCATATATGAATTCACATCACCTACCATAGTTGGCAAAGAGAACACCGTTACTCACTCATGAATCAAAATGCAAAACAAAATCCACTGTGCAAGAAAGCTAATCACAAATATTATCTATAAAATGTTTATGGCCGATAATATCCTATCAACAAGTCAATGAAACTACAAGCCCCTTTGAAAAATAGCATGACTAAAATTATAATTCATCAAAGTCAAAGAGATATGGACTTACCCACGATAGAGCACAACTAAAACAAGTGAATACCATAGTGAAAAGAAGACATCTTCAACCATATCCAGTTGAACGAAATCATTAATCGGAGTTCCATAAAGGCAATTGTAGATGAGATAGATGCTTGTTGGTAAATTCTTTAATTCCTATAATTAGAAAATACAACAAACGCAGAGTACCGATTCAAGATCTAGAGCTCCACTGAACAAATAAACCCTATCCAGTCGTTTAGAGTTCTTACTCTCTATAAAAAACCCCACCCCGATCATAATCTAGCAGCCATCGATTGACCCATGGAACTGTTTTCTTTGAAACCCTATTAGAGAAACGAGAGGAAATTGTGTATTCGTAATTGTGAAAATGTAAAGTTAAAAAAAAGAAAAGAAAAAAGAAATAACCGCTGGACTATTTATAATTGCGACATATGTGCGACGAATGCAATTGCATGTCGTAATTAGATAGAGTGGCAACGTTTAGCGCACAATCGTTTGGTAATCGCAGATATTTTAATAACTTTTACTACGGTCGCGTTATTGTGTAGCAAGTTAAATGTCGCAAAAGGCTAATATTTTTGTACTGTAAGATCTCTCATTAAAAGCATACACAAACATTAGTGTTTAGCTAATGAGATTTTTGCAACTTTTGTTTCGTAAATCTTTGTTTTACATGCTTGCTAATTTTGGAGTTTAGTAATTGTCATTTGACATTTCATTGAGTACTTGTTTAAGGGTATAAAGAACATAGTGTTTTGCATCAATGCAACATTAACCCCATTTTTTTGTATTTAGCTATCCTGCATCCTATATAAAGTGTATCCCCAATTTTCTCAATTAAGTCATGAAAATAGATATAATGCAGTATACAAATCATATTAGGCATAAGAATCATCATAAACAAAGTGTAAACCAAAGACTTTTGGTATAATCAATTGTTTCAACTTCCGCATGGCAAAACTTGCATCTTGAGCATAAAGCGAAGCTAATCTTTTGCAACCTATCATTAGTATAAAACTTAATTCACTAGTATACTACTTAATTCAATGATTTTGACCCTTGATTCTTTAGATTCTCATGCAAGAATTGTATATGCAAAAAATCAACCAAATCCATAACCATTTGATCATCAAAAATGTTTAAACAAATGTAGTTTGTTAGATAAAATTAGAATGAAGATCGTGCTAATCAAATGGTTAAAACATTTTTCAATTTGACTAATTTTTTGCAAGATTCATGTGTATATTTAACTAGAGAATGAGTGGTTTATATTATTAAACTACATATTAAAACTTTTAAGGTCCTCAAACTTGAGGTCCTCTCTAGAACCTTTATATATATGTGTAACTAGCAATGAATAGTTTAGATTATTGAACTATATGATAAAAATATATACATTCTCAAATTTCAAGTTTAAGGCCTTCAAATTGAATATCAATGTTCAGAAACCATGATTTCATCACATAAGGTTATTAAGAGATTGGTTATATTCACCATCAAGTTTTTTATTTTTCGTTGTTTTGTTTTGCTTCAAAAATGCACTTTATTATCTTTAAAGACTTGTTTTTTCTCATGTGAGCTTCTTCTAGTTGGATCTAATATCGAGCTCTTTGAGTTGTCTAATAATTAAGAGATTAAATTAACCAATAGTCATGATGTTTTTTCGACATAGATTTCTCTCACTTATAAAAAATTACAATCACCAATTTGAAAGAACTTGAGAAATCAGCCGCAAAACCATGACGAACCTTGGTGTAGCCTCTAAGTTAAATCTCAACATATTAGAGACCTCGGTTCTATCAATTACTATTATTAAGACTGTGGTCATTATATTCACCACCAAGCTTTTTATTTGCATTTTTTTTTTTTTGGTATTCAAAAGTGTACTTCCTTATCTGTTTCTGTATAGTCTCTTAGAGGACTGAGAATCACCCAGAGATGCATATGTGCTTGATCCTGCTACCTGTCAAAATGGATAAGGGTAAGAGAGAAAACCGAGGTTGCCGACCTATAATCTTCCGATGCCTAAGTCAGATATTTGTGAAAATATTGACAGAGTAACGATAGGGAAGAGAATAGTAACTTACCATAGATAGGAGTGAATGCATGTATATGTAACAAATATTTTTTTTTTTTTGAGATAATGGAAATCCATTGATTATCGCATGCCAAGAAGGCCATTACATACCCATCCGCTGACACATAATAATGGTCGGACAAGAATTCGTGGAGGGGCCACAGTGGTACATAGGATAGACCAACTATATTCGAACTTATCGCTCATATATCTAAAGTGAGCCTATATGTCATACATAGTGTATAGGCATAGAAACATAAAAGAAAGCCAATGTCACTTATGTTTGACATAAGCGAGGCTGTTTGAATCCACCCTCCAGGATCCCAAATACGATACCCTGAAGAAATCAGGCCCAACCTTATAGTCCAAAACCAGGCCCTTAGCCAATTGGGCCTCCAGCCCCCTTGGGGCGTCCAATCTGGTATGGGCCCTTGAACAGATTTTGGCACCCAACCAGAACTGGGCACCACTGCCTTTCTATCACCGGCGTTTGTCCCGTTCGCTGCCACCATCGCCATCATGCAACACTCACGACTATCAGACCCCTTTGGTGAGCCCACAGATCGATACCTTGAGACCACTGTCTTCCGTATCAGATCGACAGCAGCAGCCAGTGCCAATCGCAGACCTGAATAGGTAAGCCCCTGATCTGCACGTCGGTTTTCCGTCACCGGTAGAAATAGGTCATGGAGGAATCACAGTCTTAATAATAGTAATTGATAGAACCGAGGTCTCTAATATGTTGAGATTTAACTTAGAGGCTACACCAAGGTTCGTCATGGTTTTGCGGCTGATTTCTCAAGTTCTTTCAAATTGGTGATTGTAATTTTTTATAAGTGAGAGAAATATGTAACAAATATTAGGAGTTGTATGCGGGAGCTAATGCTTCTTTCCAAAGATGGAAATGTGAGGTTCTAGCCTCCATTGGGCCGATCTCACCAGACAGTCTCGGTCAATATACGTGTCAGTTCTTGGGCCCACCTCATAGGGTTGGACCCCATGTGTCTCCCAGTGGCCTCTGTTCGGCTCCCGCTTAGTTTATTATCCGAGTACTTGTGATGTTTCTATTCAATACATAGTTGATATGTATATTGTCTTTATAGAATCTTTCTTGCCGATGCAAATTGTACTTTGAGCCAATCTCGTGGTCATTCAGTTGTCATTGGTTTATGTACAATTCTAAATTGAATAAATCGATAAACATGATGTCATTTTGACGTAATTTTTTTTCTCACTTAAAATGGAGCTTGAGAAATCGGCCTCAAAATCCTAAAAGTTACTGAAGTCAAACTTTAAACACTCTCCTTGGTTGTTGAATGAATACATATGCTTTCCCTTATTCTAATGCAATATTCTATGTACCAGTATGGTACACACAAAACCTAAATAAGGTCCAAGAGCAATGAACAAATTCCTCCAATCCAGGTGGAATAACCATAGTAATATATTTTTGTCACCCCTATTTTTTAGCTGTCAATTTATTACAAAATCAATCCCTTTTACTATGGCATTTAATTAAAGATACTAATTACATTTCATTTCATTTAATTTAAATATTTTTTTTTAAAAGGGAAACAAAAGAGCAAAACAAGTAAAATCACCCTCCCTTTCTAGCCAAGAAAATAAAAGTCACCATCCCCATTTGATTTAAAAAGAAAAAGAAAAAGAAAAAAAAGAAAATTGCAAAAAAAAAAAAAAAAAAAATAGATTTTCTTTTTTTGGTTCCCCCTTTGCTCAATTCTATCTCTCTTCTCTCTCTCTTTCTCTCTGCTGCTCCTTCGAGCCCCTCTTCTCTCTCTCTCTTTTCTTCCTCTCTCTAGAATCTCAGAGCTTCCTTTGGCCATTGTGAATAAACTCTGGTCTTCGTTACAGGTTGAGGTTCGTATCACTATTCGATCCATACGACGTCGTCTCCTAATTTCTCCCCGCTCTTGTATTTCACAATTTCTCAATTGAAACTATTTCAATCTCCATCTCTGTGACTCAAATAGGGTTTCTCTGTGATCGCGGCTCGAGGGTATTGATTCTCCGCGATCTTAGTTCTAGGGCTTCAAATTCTGCGGCTTTTTGTATTGGGCTTCAATTGGGTTTCATCGAAATGGTTCTGACTTTTTAGGGTTTTTGATCGAAATTTTTTATTTTATTTTTGGGTTTTCAATCTGTTTGGTTTCAATTCAGCTTGCGTTTTGTGAGTTTTGGGGTTTTGATTGTAGGGTTTATTTCGCATGTGGGTTTTTGGTTTAGGGAGGAATGGTGACTGATGGACTTGTTTAGTTCTGGAGAATAATAAAGATTCAAAATTTGTTATGCTTTTTGAGGCTTTGAGTCAATCTATGGCTGTGTGAGCCACAATTAGTCAGTTGAGCTGAGGTTTATGTTTCCTTGGGTCCAAATTATATGCTAGCAATCAACCAGAAGGGTGTTTCAATCTGTTGAGTATAATAATTTGTTACAAATTTGGCTCCTGAAATGTTGAGATGCATGCAATGGTTGTTTTATTGTTGGGATTTTCGGCATTATGGTTGAATTGGGTAAAAGGAAAATGCGTGCAATGTGTGTGCAATGCTTTTTCATGCATTGAGTGTTTATATTGATAGTTTTGTTGTTTCCTCTTGTCTAGTGAGCAGGGTTGAAGGAGTAGTGTGGGACTGGAGTTTGGGAGTGAGAAATGGCTGGGGTTTCTAGTGAGGATTCTGGAGTAGGAAGGTCTACAGAGGGGATTTCAAGTGGGCAGCGTTGCCTCTCTGGGGAGGCATTAGCAGAGTGGCGGTCATCTGAGCAGGTGGAAAATGGAACCCCATCTACTTCTCCCCCTTATTGGGATTCTGATGATGATGACGATGGTGGTATGGATTCAGTTTTCTCATATCCTAGTTGCCTTCTGAACGCATATTGTTTTGTTGCCTTGTTTTGTGTGTCAGAATGCGTATTCTTTGTTCCCATCGAATATGAGTCTTGTGAAAAGTTGGATACAAAATCTGTGGAAATTTTGCTGCCAATGTTAACCGTCACTGTCACTGTCACAGATTTTACTATTTGATTTATTGATAACTAAGTTTGTATTCACAGAATAGGTCCAACTTTAATTCTAAAATGTGGTAGCCTTGTATTGAAATATTGTAGCTACTTTTTTGAGGATCTTATCTGTCTGAATCACCTCACGGGTTAGGTCAATCTAGAAAATTTAGGTGTTCCCAGATAGATAGTGCTCACTTGCCGATTCTTTGCTTGGTTTGTTGTAACTTGCAAGTATGGAGGAAGGCAAAGATACGCTGGAGACTATTTCCATATGAATTGGAAAAAAATTTCAAAAGCACTCTTCATTTGTCTTCATTTTTATGCAATATCTGTTACACTTGAAACATGTGGTGAGGCTTCCTATTCTATAACATAGTGGTTTCAAGTTCTCTCTACCCTAGTTTTGACATGGTTTGAATGCTCATATCTCTGGGGAATTCATTTCTGTAGATCGCTGATTTATATGCTGCTTCGATTATGTATGTTTTATTTTCTGACTTGCTAGAATTCAGCGAAAAGTTCAGTTGGCCTCTAATGTATTCTTACGATTAGATTTACTCTTCATTTGCCATTCCATTTACTAATGAATGCTCCTTCTGCAGATGTTAATTATACTAGTTAGATAAATCACAAACCTGTGTGACTTCTTTATAGGGCCAAAACCGTCCGAGCTATATGGAAAATATACCTGGAAGATTGAGAAATTTTCTCAGATTAACAAAAGGGAACTTCGTAGTAATGCATTTGAGGTTGGCGGTTACAAATGGTACGCAACTTGAGATATGATTATTTTGATGAAAAAAGTTTTTGCTAGGTTTAGTTTTTCAGTCAAACTATATGCTGCAGCAACTTTCATGAAAACCATTTATTTTATATGTATCTGTATCAGTGGTAAGCACTAACTATGCAAGTATATCTAGGCGCATATAAGTTTCTTGTTTCCTATAAAAAAAGTTTCTTGTTTCCTATAAAAAAAAAGATAGCACTTGTTAGTTTTGAACTGGTTGTTACTTCTGACAGGTACATTTTAATCTACCCCCAAGGTTGCGATGTCTGCAATCATCTCTCCTTGTTTCTCTGTGTAGCTAATCATGACAAACTTCTTCCAGGTGTGTTATATTTGATCTGTTGGAGTTTTTCCAATCATAAGTTTCCTTAGTTGTTGGTTGTATTTATACATTTTCCCTTTTGTTTTCTCAATAGGTTGGAGTCATTTTGCGCAGTTTACCATAGCTGTGGTGAATAAAGATCCCAAGAAGTCAAAATACTCAGGTTGGTCAGTTGGTTGGTCATTTTACTGCTGTAGTGGGATTTCATATATAACCATTACCACATTTGAGAAATTGTAAAATTTTTGCAGACACATTACATCGGTTTTGGAAGAAAGAGCATGACTGGGGGTGGAAAAAATTTATGGAGCTTTCAAAAGTACTAGATGGGTTTATTGATGCTGACACTCTTATAATAAAGGCTCAAGTTCAAGTTATCAGGTTTCCTATGACTTTTTATTTAATGGTTTTAACTGCAGCACCAATCCTTTTCTTTTGGTTTATGTATTTCATTCGTAAATCCAATTTTTACATCTTTTGTATTAAAGGGCATCCTCTTCTTGTGGTCTTTTTTAATGCAATTTTTTTTTTATTGTTTCTTCCCTTTTTAAAACTCACACATTTGGGTTTTGGGATCTAAAGTTTGTTTTGGTGGCTTTGTTCTGCTGCTTGGGTGTTTATTTTCCATGCACTTTAGCCGTGTTTGTGAGTGTCATCCTTATTTTGTTTCTGGCTTTGTAGAGAGAAAGCAGACCGGCCGTTTCGCTGCCTTGATTGTCAATATAGGAGAGAACTTGTTAGGGTATACTTGACAAATGTAGAGCAAATTTGCCGTCGTTTTGTGGAAGAGAGGAGAAGCAAACTTGGAAAGTTGATAGATGATAAAGCTAGATGGTCAAGGTATTCCATCGCAGCCTTCAGAACTGAGTATCATGTTACAGCTTATCGATCTCCATTTGCTTTAATTATGCAATGTTTTGTTTAGGGAAGTTACTCTGTGTGTGTGATTTCTAGGAACATGGATGTTCAGGGATTTGATGGTTTTATGCTTATATGGTGGTTATTATTAACATCTACAATATGATGCTACATTAACATCTTTGTATGTAATATTAGACTAATACTCACATATTCATGTGCTCACATGCTTGTATGTTTGCACATATGTTACTTATTAGCTTACTGGTTACATTGTTTGATAACATCTTGTTGGTAATGACTGCAGCTTCTGCTCGTTCTGGTTGGGAATTGAACAAAATGCTAGGCGCCGTATGTCCAGGGAAAAGATGGATGCAGTTCTGAAAGTAGTGGTTAAGCACTTTTTTATTGAAAAAGAAGTCACATCTACGTTGGTAATGGATTCATTGTATAGTGGTTTAAAGGCTCTTGAAGGCCAAACTAAGTGCAAGAAAAGTAAGCTGAAATTATTGGAAGCTGAGGAAAGTCCAGCACCAATTGTTCGTGTGGAGAAAGATATGTTTGTATTGGTGGATGATGTTTTAAAGCTACTTGAGAGGGCTGCCGTTGAACCTTTACCTCCAAAAGATGAGAAGGGTCCTCAAAATCGTACTAAAGTGAGTTGGTAACTTCTTAAGTTGACCAGTGAATTTTGGATTGATTTCTCTGATGCGTTCAAGTCTTAATGATGTGCAGTTTGATTGGGATTCAGTGTTTGGTTTACAAAAGATAATATTGTTTAGACATAACATAAGTTGTTGCAAAGGGATCTAGGTTAGTAGAAATAGTCAGGCCCATTGTTAGCTCCCATGTGTTTGGGGGTTTGAATCCTTTGAATCCCCTCAGGTACCTACCGAGGTAAAGTGCTAGAATTAGGTGGCCCCGGTTTCAAGCCCGGGTCTGTGAAGTCGGTTTGGGGGATTTCTCACTATTAAAAAGATGTAGGATTTAGGTTCAACGTTATAACTATGTTCTGACCAGAAATCAGTGGCCTCTTTCCACAGTGCTTAGTGTGATTATGCTTTAGATGTTATTGGACATGTGGATACTTTGAATTGGTGATATAGTCTGTAGTTTTTATTAGCAGTATATCATGATGTCGAATGGCATTTTCCACCGACTAGTGTATCCTTCTCCTGAGAAGTTCAATCTCTTGGTTGTTTACTACATTTTATCTATAAGGGTAAAGATTTATGGATGCCAGTGTTTTACTGATTTTTAAGGACTCTTTATAACAAGTATATTTCAGTTGAGTGACAATTCATATGATGAAGAATGTAGTTGGTTACAAAAAGGATCTTATGATGTGTAACGATAATCAAATTGTTGAGGATATGCAATGCATTAAGACTGTGATAAGTTTAACTCATTAAAAGTTTGCTGTCTGAACCATTTGTCATTCTGCACAGGATGGAAATTCTGGAGAGGACTTCAATAAAGATTCGATTGAGCGAGATGAAAGACGTCTTACCGAATTGGGTCGTAGGACTGTGGAAATATTTGTCCTTGCTCATATTTTCAGGTCTTCTATAAGCTTAAAGCCTTAAATATATTTTTCTTTTCTGTATCATGTTTATGTATTGCTCCAGTATTTTCTGCTTGTATCGTGTATGTTTCATAGCACCCATCCCATTCATTCTTCTATGGAATAATGGACTTGCCTATTCATCATATATGCAGCAATAAAATTGAAGTTGCCTATCATGAATCCGTTGCATTGAAGAGGCAAGAGGAGCTCATCCGTGAGGAAGAAGCAGCATGGCAGGCGGAGACTGACCAGAAGGCAAAACGTGGAGCAACTGAGAAGGAAAAGAAGTCGAAGAAAAAACAGGTCCGACTCTAGTTATGATATTTTTGTCTTGAAAAATTTGGGTTCCCCCCAATGCCTATTAGTTAGATTCAGCGGCGAGTCTTATAAACTCTTTCCTCAGCAGTTGTCAGTAGAAGGGTTGTATTTATTAATGACATCCCAAGTTTTATGCTCTAAACTAACACAGGATATATTTAACATTAAATATATTATATATATATATATTTTTTTTTTTTTAAGAAAGAGCTGCCTGTCATGTGATTTCTATACTTTAGTTGCTGCCTTGTTTTTAATGAATTTACTCTTTAGGGATATTGGCTAATGTATAGCACATAAATGTGGACCTAAGTTTTTGGGAGCAATGTCAATAGTCTGGCTTCACGTTATTTCTGCATTGCATTCAATATGTTGTATATTTTCTCTCTCTCTTCTTTTGGTCAAAACAATATGATTTCTTCAAGTATTGCGGACTGTATTTGTTTTCTATTTGAAATTTTGAAGACTGACACTTCCAGGAAGGATCCTTTTTATACGAGTCTTCCATCTTTAATCTCGTAATTTGGTTATTAATGATCGCTGGAACTTTGAGTTATAATTTACTCTGCTGACTTCATGGGGGCGAAAGATAATGTAATATACAAATGCAACATTTCAGTTAATGTCTAGGTTGAAATCACAACAATGAGGAAGAAGGATTCTTGGTCGGATTTAAAGGTTGTTAAATAATTCCTTATCTGTTCTTTAGATTCCTGACACAGACCCGTTGCTTTTTCCACAGGCTAAGCAGAAAAGGAATAACCGGAAGGGGAAGGACAAAGGGAGGGAAGAAAGGCCGGGCGTAGCAATAGCAGAGAAACAACAGGAACTCCCTATTGATGAACTAAAAGACTACACGAGGGATGAGGAGCAACCTGTGGTTGAAAAGGCAGATACAGTGGAAGATGTATCTGACGTGTCTGATTCAGCGGATGGTGTTGCTGAAGTACCTCAACCTGATTCTGAAGACAGAGATACTAGTCCAGTCAATTGGGATACCGATACTTCAGAAATCCATCCTCCCACAGGACCCAGTAGCAGTGGAATTAGTGGTCTCTCATCCGTGCAAAATGGCGTATCAGAGAAAAAGAGCCCATCTGTGATGGATGATAGTTCCTCAACATGTTCTACTGATTCAGTGCCATCAGTGGTAATGAATGGGCCATATAAAGGAAACTCCTTTTCTAATTACAAAACTCAAAAATCACCTAGCAGGTTTGTACAGCTAGCCTTTCTTTTTCTATGATTACAGAAATGATTATACAAGGTACATGATCAATTTGCTGAATTCGAAATTTCAGGGGAAAACAGCAACGGGGTAAGGCAGCAGCTGATGGGAATAGTTGGCCAAATGAGTTGGATAATCAACCTTCTGGACCTGTTGCAGATGCAGGGAATCAGAATGATGTCTCTGGAAGTAGTAAGGTGGGTGAACCTGAGTCTGAGCCAGTTGTTCACTCATTGCAGGATCGGATTAAGTGGCTGGAGCAGCATGTGGTTAAGAAGGTGAGATCATTTTTCCTTGCATTATAAAGTTTTGTTGGCTCCTGAGCTCTGAGGATTGCTTTTTTCATTGTTGGCTTCCACTGTCTGGACCCTATTGTCACTACTTGTTCTATTATTTTGTCTTTTTGTTCTTTTTTTGTTTTCCTGCTTTCTACGACGTGCTCGTTTTCAATCGTGGTACTCCTATATTTCTTATTGTGTTTGCATCATTTTCATTATTCCCATATTAGGAAGACACATTTACCTCCACAAATTTTATATATTTGTAAGTTATGCGAAACAAGGTGTGATATATACTGTCTTGATTTTATGTAATAGGAGGAAGAGGTTGTTTCACTGCAGAAAAAATTGAGCATCAAAGATCAGGTTGATGTAGAAAGACCTATGAAAGAGAAGACACCAGCAGTGACATCTTCTCCTGAAAGCCCTTCTAAAAATGTGTCATTGACTGGTCGACCCAAGTCGGAGTGCCAGAGTAGTACCGTTACAGATTCTATTCCTCTTAAGAGAGCAACCTCAATCAACATACAACAGACTGATAGAGTGGCTCCTTCGACTGTGTCATCCCAGAGTAATGGCATGTCCAAACCTGATACTCAAAAGGCCGCAACTCCAAGACCAGCTGAAAAAGCCATGGCACAACAAGTACCGGTGGTGTCCAGGCCCTCCAGTGCACCTCTCGTTCCTGGTCCCAGGCCGCCAACGTCTACTGTTGTTTCAACGGTTCAAACATCTCCTCTGCTTGCCCGTTCGGTGAGTGCTGCTGGTCGACTAGGTCCTGATCCATCGCCAGCAACTCATAGTTATGTTCCCCAGTCATATAGAAATGCCATTCTTGGTAACCATGTCCCGTCGGGATCAACTGGTTTCACACATACCAATTCCCACAGCTCAACAGTGAAACCATCTCCATCATACTCCCAACCACCAGCCTTGGTATCGACCCCAATGTTCATACCCCAGAGTCCTGAAGTGATGGATACAAACACAGTTAACTCCGGCTTCCCATTTGGCATGGTAACTCGGGATGTGCTGCATAATGGACCACAGTGGATGGAGAGTTCGCAAAGGGAATCAAGCAAAGGCATGAACTATGATCATTCGTCCTTGCTTAATGATCAAAGTTTTGATTTCTACCAGCCTTTGCATGGTGGGCAACGTGAACAGTTCTCCACTGAGTTGCCAGCTTGTACATCTGGTCGCCAGACCCAAGGTGTATCAGCAGATGACTTCCCCCACATTGACATCATCAATGATCTGCTGGATGATGAACATGGCTTTGGGGGAGCTATAGCGAGTTCAGTTTTTCACTCCTTCAGCAATGGGCCGAACCATTTAAATCGCCAGTTTTCTTATCCCGGTGATTTGGGCACATCTAGCGACATGGAATCTGCAACCAGCTCTTGTAGGTTTGAGAGAACACGGAGTTACCAAGATGATGGGTTCCAGAGGGGCTACACGTTAGGGGGCCATTTCGAATCACTTAGAGAATTTACTCCGCAAGCTGGTGCTCTACCTTATGTGAACGGGCAGATTGATGGGTTAATTCCTAACCAGTGGCAGATGGCTGGTTCAGATCTATCTTTACAAGGCATGAGGAATACTGAAAATGATGGTTACCCGTACTACAATCCAGATTATTCGAATATGGCATGTGGGGTGAACGGTTACACTGTATTCCGGCCTTCAAATGGTCAGTGAAGAGAATGAAACGACGGAGTCGTCCCACAAATTAGTGGGTTATCGTCCGTTGTAATAATGTATTTGAGGAAATTGTTGGGTCTTTACATTTGGAGTGAGGTTGTAATCTTTTCCGTAAGAAAACATTTTGTAAAGAGTGTTTCTTCCAGCCTTTTCTTAAGTTAGAAAATGAAGCTATAATGTTCCCTGGGTTTCAGGTTTCTTGGTTGAAGTTTTGCTTGAATTTTTAACTGCAATTCTTTGGCCCCAACCCCAGTAATGGTTCGTGTTCCTCATAAATTTGCTTCACCTGGTTTTGTATTCCCTATCAAATGGAGTGTCAAATGAGAGGCATTTTTTTTTTCTTTCCTCTTTTGGTACATGGTTAGATGATTAAAGCAAGTCCACCCGTGGGTCATCAGGTCACGTACTATTTATTTATTTATTGTTATGTGTATTTTCACTCTCTGGGTCACGGGCACAGTGCATTTTGTGTCATGGGTCGACCTATGTCATCTTGGGTCACCCTGGTGACCTGCAAGCTGACCTGGTGACCCAGGTCTTATTGAAAATTCTGTCTGTGATCCAGAGAGTGGAAATAAACACTAAAAAGCAGTGAATAGTAGGTGACTTGGTAACCCAACGGAAGAACTTGTTCTTAGTATTCACCTTTTATTTTTTATTTTTAAATATTTTTTTCTTTCTCTTTCTCTATACCACGACCACGAGTAATGAAGAATACTGAGTTGATTAGTGTGTTAGGAAGTGACTCGGTAGAGTGTCAGATCCACTTGTTCTTAATCTCTAAATAAGAAAATAATAATTAGATTTTAGGGGCTTTGACCCAATGCCCCAATTTTAATCAAAGCATTCCCACTCACTCCACTAACATATTATAATTCTCAGTCACCTCATTTAACTCAAAAACTAGAAAATTACTTTTCTATTATATACACAATTAATAAATTACAGAATTCCACTCACCCCACCAACAGATTAAAATTCCCAGTCACCTCATTTAAACCCAAAAACTTAACAAAATTACTTTTCTATCCTATACACAATTATTAAAAATTTATTTGGGGGGCAATAAACCTCTCTGGCGACATTTGAGATCTCTGACGATCTCTTTGGGGACATCCGGCGAGGTTTCATAAACTTTTATTACCCCCTGTAAACGTTTATTAGGGGGGGGGGCAATAAAGCTCTCCGGCGACATTTGAGATCTCCGACGACCTCTTTAAGGACATCCGGCGAGGTTTTCATAGAAGTCCTGCGGCCGGCGATTGGTGACCGGTGACTGGATTTTGACAACTGGTGATCGGACTTCGGCGAAGTCTCCTATGGCTTTTCTCTCTTCCATTCTCTCTCTCTCTCTCTCTCTCTATGTAACAAAGGGGTGAGGGTAAAATAGTCTTAAAAAAAATAAAGGACTAAATACTGTTTAGTCCTTGAGCTTTTGATCATAAAACACTTCAGTCCATGACCATCTAATTTCACACGTTTAGTCCCTGTACTTCAAAATTTCAGACCAATAGGTCATTGCCGTCTAAAACCTCCGTTAAGTCTCGGCGAAATGTCTATTATGCCCTCAATTTTTTTTTTTAATAAATTTATTCATTTCTCTTTTTTTTATTTATTCTTTTTTTTTTCTTTTTCTTTCTTTTTATCTTTTCTCCTCCATCCCCTACTCTGTGGCCTCTCCTACACCGCTTTCCCCCATGGCCACCGACATTAGCAATTCAACCCCTGTCCGCTTCTGCAGGAGACTTCGCCAGTGCGACCTAAACCCAACACGGCGGTGGCGCGCAGCAGCAAGGATGAGTGGGCCTGCTTCAGTCGATTGCCAGCGGGGGTCTAGAGGCCGTGACCGGATCGAGGGGCGGAAGCTGCGGCGGGATTGGGTTGGAAGACTAGGAGACCATATTGTCCGAAAAGGCGTCACCTGCCATTTTCAATCTGAGCATTTTCATGCTCTTGAGCCAAACCCAGAAATTTCCGACTCACCCTACTCACTGCCACCTCCAAATCCATGCCCCAATCCCCACTGCCATCACCAACGCAACTGCTTTGCCACCTAAAACCCATCACCCCAAAAACAAGATCAAATCCTGTCCCTCCGTCGCCGCAATTGTCACCGACCCACCCTCCATGCCTTCACCACAATTGTCTATCATCAAAGCCACGAAAGATCGAATTGAATTCAACTCCGGCAACCTGTTTCGGCCCTTCTTTTGCTCTGTTCCAGAGCAACTCTTGGCATGGCTTATCTCTTCTTCTCTATTTCTCCTCCTGAAACATAGAGCATCATTACCCAAAGAAACCAACTCGACTCACTAATCGAGAGATGAGTTTGATTGTTTGAGGCTTTGAGTCACCTGACTCCACTAAATCGACTCAACCCACCAAATCGACTCACCCCAATTCAGACTCATCCTTGAAATGAATTGGGCTTTCGCTGCTTTGGCTTAATTTTGAGGGAAATTTGGAGATTGGGGATTGAGATTTCTTAGTCGTGTTGGGTTGGAAGATGGAGAAGGGAAGCTGCTTTTCCCTTTTCTGAGAACCAGGAAGAGAGAGAGAGAGAGAGGGATCCGAGGAAGGAGGAATCGAATACATGAAGAAACAAATAGAAAGAAAGAAAGGGAAAAAAAAAATTCCTTTTCCAAAAAAATAAAATAATTAATTAATAAAAAAAAAAGAACTGAGGGCATAATAGACATTTCGCTACGACTTAACACAGGTTTTAGACGGGAAGGACCTATTGGTCTGAAATTTTGAAGTACAGGGACTAAACGTGTGAAATTAGAAGGTCAGGGACTGAAGTATTTTATGGTCAAAAGCTCAAGGACTAAACAGTATTTAGTCCAAAAATAAAAAACAAAAACAAAAACTTAATTGAGTATTAGGGAAGATCTTATTAGAGTCTTCATGGGTAAGTGGAAGAAAAAAAATAAGTGGGTGGTGTAAGGGAGAAAAAAGTCCCTAGAATTAAGGTAAATGGTCAAAACTTCTAGATTTTACCCACATTTCTTATGAGTATTGGATGTATAGTAAATTGCCCCAATGACTAACTAATTTCTAATTTGAATAAACTTTTGTCAAAGAGATATGTTGAATGATGATGTAAAATATGGATGTTGTTGATCATTAGCTTACATACTGGAACGTTGGAAAAGACATGTGTACGAGTTTCATTGAAATGAAGGATGCCGTTAACAAAAAAACACACAACGTGCATAGTTAACTAACGTGCTTACATAACGGAATGATGGAAAAGACGTGTGTACGAGTTTCATTGAAATGAAGGATGCCGTTAACAAAAAAGTGCATAGTTAACAAAAAAACACACAAAGTGCATAGTTAACTAACGTGCTTACATAACGGAACGATGGAAAAGACGTGTGTACGAGTTTCATTGAAATGAAGGATGCCGTTAACAAAAATGTGCATAGTTAACAAAAAAACACACAAAGTGCATAGTTAACTATGTACAAAAGTGCATAGTTAACAAAAAAAAAAATACACAAATTGCATAGTTAACTAAAAGAAGAACGTCATCTTTTGAAGGAAACTCATACATGTATAATGTCTTTTCCACTAAAGTTAACTAAAAATTTGTGCACACATTCACTTAAAATATAAAGTTCGAGAATCAAGACCACACATCTTACATGTCACTCTTAACATATGATTTTACAATGTTTCAATAAAATTGAAAACCAACTAACCATTTGATTTATCAATTTTATCATTTCATTTCTATCCGATGTTTGCATTATGGATAGATCCTAATGTAGGCTTTTTTCTCTCTAGAACGCGCTCCATGCGCTCAACTAGGTTTTTTCTGCTCTCTATCTATTCTCATTCGACGGCATTGAGCCAGACATCTGGCCTCGTCGGAGTGCGTGACTGCAGTCGATCAGGGAGTCTTCCAGGGGAGTTCGGTGGCTCCCGATGAGGGTTATAGGCATGGACAAAGGTGTGGCCAAGTTGAGAGCGTTCGGCGTTGCTGGTGGTTGCAGGTGGAGCTATCGTGTGATCCAATTAATTAAGGAGATCTAAAGGGGGAGGTCGGGTTGGCTAGTTGGCGACCCCAATCTTTTCTAGATCCGATTTGATGGTGGTTGTGCTAATTGCTTTGGATGGTGTTGCGTTGGCGGGGGGTGGCTACCAGGCTGGTTGGGTTATTGGTGTTGGGTCATGTCTTTTTTTTTTTTTGATACGAGCTTTCCAACCATATATTATTTGCACGCTATCATTCACCGTACACGACGAATCGAAGAAAAGAAGGTAAGACTCTTTTTCGGCATATTTTCTAAATTCCGGCCAAATTAGACGTTGAGACTAATTGGGCTTTGTTCATCTTGCCATCCTCTACAAACCCTCCAAGTTCACATCTCAATTCGACCCGAGGAAGACGAATTTCAGATTTGAGCAATTTCGGCCCCAAATGCCAAATCATTTCAAGGTAAATTCCGGCTATACACTTAAAATTGGACTTTGTGTTAATTGAGAAAGTTGTTGGGGTTGATGAGAGGATCATGGTGATGAAATTTCATGATCCAATTTGGGGTAGAAGGTGACAACGCGTGAGGCCCATGCGCAGTCGCCGCGTGGGGGCACATTCCGCCACTTTAGGATTTCTGATTTGGTGATTCAGGTAGAGCATGACGTTATGGACATGTGGGTATAATTTGGTAGTCATACGATCAACTTTGGGATCGATAAGAATTTCCTAAGTTTTGGAAATTTGGGTTTTGATTCAGGAAGATCTGACCGTTGGATTGACCCTAATTTTTGATAGGTTGTTATAATTATCGAATTGACGTAACCTATGAAGTTTGAGCTCATTTCGATATGATATTGAGCTTTCAGTGAATTATCGTTTATAGGGTTTCGATTTTATTATCATCAATTTAGTTCCAATTCTCGAGAACAGTTATTCATGATTATCAATTTATTCAGGACAACGTATAGATGGAGTTCGAGGAAGAAGTCAGTGGACGGCCGTTGTAGCCGCAAATCAGTGAGTGGGCATTTTTTTTTAAAATTAATTGTGCATGCAGTATTTTTTTACTTTCGGATTGAGATTTAATATATGATTTTACAATATAATAATTCTCTTTAATTGGTGATTTACCGATAATTTCCTAATTTCATTTTTGATAGTGTGGTGATAATATTCAAGTATTCGAGTACGATTATATTATCAAGATTTCATGATTTATGTTTTTGACGAGTTATTTATGATTTATTTGCAATGAGTTTATTTTGAGTTATGGAGGATTTACATAGTTTTTCCGATATTTGAATTATTGAGATTTTATGATGATTTTTATCGAGATTTTGAGTGCTGAGTTATTGAGAAGAAATTGGAGAACTAAATAGTATGAGTATGATTTTTCAGTAGTTGAGTATAAACGATTTATTGAGATTTAATAAGCTTATTATATTATTTAATGATTTCAGTTTATTCGAGGAGGTAAATATGTTAGCGCATGCATTCATGACCTGGTCGGCAGTACCTTTCAGGTAATAGTCTGGTCGACAGTACCCTTCAGAATATATTCCAGTCGGCAGTATCTTCCGATGCGTCATCTGGTCGGTAGTCCCTCCAGGTGACATGAGATGACTAGTCGGCAGTTCCCTCTAGTCATCACCTATTTTTCGATATGAGTATTTATTGAGATTTCAAGAGTTTTGAGATGATATTTATAGTATGATTTGAGATATCAGTATTTTGAGATATATTACCATTGAGTATTTTAATGAGATTTCTGAAACTTATAAAGTGATTTGAGATATTTCTTTATGAGAGGTTTTGAAAGGATTTTGAGATGGTTTTCAAGATGATTTACAGCAGGAGTTGAGATTCAGTTTTAGAGAATGATTAAGAGTATCTTCACGAGTTTTGCAATATTTTTGAGATGCTATTTTCCATTAGCATTTAAAAGTATTTTCTTCAACTTACTGCATGCTTGGTTTTTAAGATAATAAAATTGGGAAAGCATTAAATCTTATTTTATTTCCGTTGAAATCATTTATTTTTCATCCACTCACTTTAAAAGTTTTTAAATGCTTTTCCCTGGGCTTTTCAGTTTCTCGTGCTTAGTCTGCAGATTAGTTGAGGTCGAGCTTGCGTAGGAGTTAAGGCATAGTGACCACCACTTCCATCTCCCATGTAGGTTACATGTTAACCTACTTGTACTTTATTCGAGTTCATTTGTCTAGATTGCTCTGATGACCATCTTTCAGTTCTGTTAGTAGAAAGATAATTTGGTATTCAAGATTTGAGTTTCAGTTTTGTTTTATATTACTTGTTGGGAATTTGTTTATGAATTATGGAGAGCAGGTAGGCTCCAGGAGATGAGGATGGATAAGTTTATTGAGGAGTGCCATAATGTTTTTTTTTTTTTTACAGGTTTTGGGTAGTCCACTTTTTGGGGAAGTTCTTCCAAATTTTTGATTGAATTTCTTCTAAGGTGGGCCCCGTAGGGCCACTTCGGATTTCATAGTGAAATCCAGGGCATGTCCTGTTAACTTGATTATAGCATACTACAATTGCGTGCTCGGCGTTTGGAATTAAGTAGAATAGATTGCCTACAAGGCGAAGTGTTTTTGTTTAGTATAGACTACTCGGTGCTCAAAATGAGTTTAAACGGAGTAGTCTCTTTTGTGCTATTTTATACTCAAGTCATATATTAAAGTCTGTGAATCCTTCATTTAAAAAAAAAAAAAGTTTGCATTTGTTTATATTATTCTACTATTTTGGATGATCAAATTACCTATACTAAAGCGCTATCTCCCCGTGAACAGTAAAGGCCATATTGATTTACTCTTTCGCCCCTTTTTGTTTCTTAATTACGACACTGCCATTCAACATTTTGACGGTGATAAGAGAGACCGGGAGAGATGTCTTCTGGGTCTTTAACGAGAGGAAGAGGTGTTCTGCGAGATTACAGAGAGAAGAAAAGGGATGTGAGAGGTCTTCTGTGAGAGACATGCACAGAAAGAAGAATACGGAAATTCACATCGTGAGACTGATCGGAGAGAGAAGGAGAAGAGGGAGACAAGAAGGAGAAGAGGGAGAAGAGGAATCTGGGTAATTGGGTATTGATCTGAAGTACCTTGCTTTTATGTGTTTTAATGTGTGTTTTTCTTCTAGGTTTTGTGGTTTGATGCTTGGTTGCATGGTTTTTGTGGTTTTGGGTTTTCGAATTGCTTTCCTTTCAAATCTTTTGGAATTGCTTTGGATTTTTGTAATCAAATTTTACTTTCAGATTGCCCGACGTAGAGAGAAAGAGAAGTGCGCCGATCAGGTCTTCCACAAGCGGAAGGAGTTTCTAGGTCTTTTACTTTTCCACTTCTACCAGAAGCCTGTATGGTTATTTCTGTCTTCTTCGATGATGATTGGTTTAAATTCTGGGTGTGACATCATTGAGGTAAATCAGACATTGTATTGGTAGAGAAGTAAATTTTAGATTTTGTTTCTTTTCATGGAATTTGATGGTTTTTGGGTTTGATTCTATGGCTGTCTCTCTACCTTTGCTTTGCCTTTGCTACTTTCAGTTTTAATTTGATATGTTCAGCCAAGACATTGACATTGATTTGGGTAATTGGTCAAAGTTTTGATTGCTTTGTTGTCTTTTTGATGTTGATTAGCAAAGCTTTTTCATCTTTGGTGATCTGCTGCAATGGCTTTGGGTCTGGGTTTGTGATTGAATTTTTTTTTTTTTTTTGAGAAGAAATAGAATCCATTAATATCCAAAAAAATTACAAAGCATTGGAATAACCGGTTGTGGTATCAACACCACGACACATATTCCTACCAAGATCCCTAGTTATGGGTCCGTCACTAATAGTAACTTCCATGAACCGAAAATGTCCAACCTCTAACCAATTTTTACGCCTATCACCCCAGGCTACAAAGAACGATAACCAATCCCGAGTGTCCCGATACGACCTCGTCACCAACATCCAGACAAACCACTCCACCCTCTTCCACACCGTGTCCATAAACCGCCAGACCACGTGCAAGGGAAATCCACATTTCCGTTGATAACCAAACAACATCGAAATTGTAACATATTGTTCCCAGGAGTAACACCATATAGATGGCTCCACACCACGACCAAAACCTCCAAACCCTAGCTCAATTGAGTAGGGACGATTTATTTGACCTAACCAAAAACCTGAAACTAAAGCCCTAATAAAAAACTGAAACCTAATAAAACAAAGTACCAGGCTATGTTGAACCACTTCCATCTGCCTCACCATTGACAACAGACCGACGACAAACCACCATGAGTGCAGCCAAGTGAGCACACCCCACCGAAGACACCCAAGCCAAGTACTCTGCCACGACCAGCTTGGGATCTCAGGCCACCACCATCCTCCTTGGCTGAAACTCATTACCGACCATTGTGCAAATCCATCCCAAATTGATCTGAAACCAATCTGGCCTCCCATCAATTCGAGAATCCCTTTCAAATACCCTATCCTCCACCCAGGCACACGCCTCAGAGAAAAGACCAGTTCCATACGATCCATGGCCTGCCGCCGCCACGATCTGGTCACTAAGCACCTTCCCGTCGCCGATAGCCGAGCACCCTTCACCAACGCCTGCGCCGCTGCTTGAGATAGATGAAAAAGCCTACACAGCCAAGAGCACCTAAACCCAGAGAAAAAGAAGAATCCTAGAGCCCCAGGAACCCGTCCGGCAACACCCACCACTCGTCGACGGGGCAGGAAGCCGCCATCAACGCGGGAGCGCCGCCGGACAGGCCTCAACGCCAGCCTCTGTCTTTCCAACCCTAGACCTCTCTCGCCTGTTTTCTCGGAGCAGAAACTGATCCGGTTTGTGATTGAAATTATTTGCCTGTTAATTCAGTGATTGAATCAATCAGTACCTCGACTTGACATGAGCGTCAAAGTGTTCATCATTAGCAAGCAAACAAACCCGCGGCATCGCGCGGGAGGAATTGTCTAGTATGGTTACTAACGTGGCTGGAAATTTGCACAATTACTTACTAGAGAAAAATTTAAATGATCAATTTCATCCTATTCTTGTCAAAATTGATGATAACCATTGTCCTTGGCTAAAAAGGGTCTATACATATATTTAATATTTATGTCATGTAGAAGTGGGAGAAGAGAGATTGTCTCATTGTCATGTGCCACTCGAGGCCAAGAGGCCATGCAGATATGGAAAAGAGAAATGGCTCTATGCCAGTGCCACTTATTTACAATTAAATTGCTGTAGAACTTAAGAAAATAAAATTATTTCAAAAAAAAAAATAAAATAAAATAAAATAAAATACACATGCCATTTGTTACATAGAAATTCTCTTAACTTGATAAGTACAAAGATTTGGCGTTCTGATTTTTTCGTTTAGGTTAAGAAAGGAAATGCTCGGATTCCCTTCTCTCTAATGAGCGGAAGGGCATCAATGTGATGTACATCCCCATATTTGTTCATCACCGTCAATATAGGCTCACCTTTGAAGTGCCAATCAGGCTTCATGTTCTTCAAGGGTGAAAAGCACTTGATTGTGTACCACGACATCTTCATTCTCAACGTTACAAAGTTCTTTTGTTCATCATCAGTCCACTTCTTCACAACGGGTATCCAAACAATCACACCCTTCTTATGTTCCTGTAGTTTATCATGAATTGGTTCTAGAGAGTGTATAACTTCGGCCCGTATGTTCAATCTGGAAAATAACAACAACAAATTCTTCCTTTTCACTTTTCAGCACATCGATGTCAACCTGTTCGAAAAAGGTCAAATGATTAAACAATTACTAGTGACATATTTATTTTCATATTTTAGTAAAAAAAAAAAAATCATATATAATGATCGACCTTGACACAACAATAAGTCATATATCTAAACAAGTTTATATTAGACTATTGATCATATCACACTAATTAAAAAAAAAAAAAAACAAAAACAAAAACAGAGACTCCACATGAATAATTGGAACAGGTCAACAAGGTATGGAGTTTTTATTTCCTTTTTTGAAATTCGAAAGGAACATATCACTACCAAAACAGAAGTATTGGATTAGTTAAAACTTAAAAGTGAAACAGATCAAATAAATGATTATTAATCTTGTTTTGAGATAGCAAACCTTCTCTTCATTAGAACCATAATAAAGGATGGGTTGCACAACATTAACATGTATTTGCTCCGATTTTTGCTTGGGGATAATCAGTTTCTTCAAATGGTTTAGAGCTTCTTCACCAGGCTGGCTTCTTTCTGCCCGCATCCTCATCCCATACCCTGTAAAAAGGAAACTCAATAATAATAGTCATCATTCAGAGACAATGAAATCGGAAGACAAATATTCGAGATTTAGAGAGCACACAGCTTTTCACACCCTTGTTTCGTGACTGTCGTTAACTAGATTCATCCATGGTCACTAATGTTTTTGGTACTTTTGAGTACGTGGTATGTTCATATAGTCAATTAATTTGTGTTAAGTTGTGCTCAAATGTTAATGAACTCAAATAAATGGTGGAGAATAATGAGACAAATAAAGTTATTTTAATTTTTCACCCGTCAAATTAAATCAAAGAACGATTGGGCATGACTGACTACGATATCAATTGACTATCAGATCATGATGAGTACATCAGTACAAGCTTGGAAAATGAACAATTGACATATCATTCCAACCATATTAATTGCAGAGTGGTTTCATTCAATTGCAGAACTTTACCAATTAATCTGTTAATGGAATAACATATTAGATCTAGAAGTATAGTAGGAGTGTAGGTACATAACATACAAAAGAACTTGTTTGTGGAAAGTTTATGAGCAACCTACCTCTTCTCCTTTGATTATACCCCTTGACAAAAGTCTTTCCCTGCAGTGGGTTCATTACCAGAGATGTAGGATTACCCTTGAAGTCCCAGTCCTTGTTATTACGGTACATTATGGAGGTTGCGGGTGAAAAGCTCTGCACTGTGGGGGGCCTGCAAGTTAACGGACTCCAAGCACACTCGATCTGTTGCATGATGCTGATGGAGTAACGAATTAGAAGGTCTTAATTCTTGGGGGTTTGAGTCAGAAGAGAGATCGAATTAGGAGGAGGGTAGCTTGAAAGTGCGATCGAGTTCCCTATAAATACCAGAAGTTCACACAAAAGCACGGTACTTTTAGTTGACTTTCCCTTACAGTCCGACAGAGGAGGTGTAAAAGAATGGGCTTAGACTGGCCCGGCCGGCAGGTTAAACAAGGTCTTCGTCAATACCTACTGCTAGAAAAGTATCAACTTGATCAGAAAACAATATTACTGAAAAACTTAACAAGCAATAGACACCGTCATGGTTTCCTTATTGCCCATGCCACACTAATATACGTCATAGTTGATTGTTGAATTAAGACAATCTGTATCATTTTCTTGTGTTTATTTGTTTCTAGCTTTATTTTTTATTGTAGATAACCATGCAAATAGTTGTTGAGTAATATTTGTCAATCGCTACTGATTAGTGATTGATAGGTTGTAATTGTAGGAGTGATTGAATTGTAATTAAGCATTACCTTTTTGTGTACACCATGTATTCCTATATAAAGCTCCTTATGGTGAGATGAATAATACACGCATCTCATTCTTTGCGTCATTTCTCTCTTCTCTAAAACTCTCCATCTCTATGCGTCCAAACTCTCTCTCTTTCTGAAATACTTTTACTTTCATTTTACAATACGTTATCAGCACGAATAGCTCTGGAATTCGGATTGTGGATTGCCAACTAGAAGAGGGGAATAGCTCTTGAATTGCGGAAAAGAGGCGATCCATCATTCAATCAACATCACCCTACTAGCTCTACAACCAAGTAGGTTTCTAGATCTTTAATTATATATTCATGCTTGTTGAGCTATAGATTGAATATGAAAAATCCTCCATGATGCATGAAACCTAAGTTTTGAAATATATATATTGTTCATGTTTTGGATTAATTGATTGATTGGAAGAAAAAAGTAGGGTCTTTAGGATTGCAGTTGTTTCTAGTTTTCTGCAGCCCAAATGGCTGACCCGAAGGCCCAAAGCCGCAAGGCCTGCCAGCAGAGCAGATGCAGCTGCGTCAGCACCCCACTAAATTCAAGGCCCATAAGCACCTTGCCCGGTCTAGAAGGCTGCCAATGGGCTGACCGCATCAAGCTACCCAGAAGGCCCAACTACCCAGAAGATCCTTGGATTGAGCCAGTAGAGCTCAACCAACTGCCAGGCCCAAAAGATTGTCAAGCAGCCAAGTGTAGAGCACCACGTGTCACTTCGTCAGGCGCACCTATAACTTCAACCAGCCCAAGGCGGGCCTACCCCGCTTTCTCTTTGGTTCCATGAAGCTGGAGCCTTACCCTTCTTAAGCCGTGAGCAGAGCCCAGCAGGCCCTACCATCGAGCCCAGTTCTTCTTTGATCCAGAAGAACCAAACGAAAGGCAAAAATGGAATTCGCTTTTGCTGGGATTCGAACCCAAGCATGGCTGTGTGCAACACAGTAGCCTTCATTGATATATACTAACCATATTTTATATATATTCTGCCAGTAGGCCCGCTTTCTCTTTGGTTCCATGAAGCTGGAGCCTTACCCTTCTTAAGCCGCGAGCAGAGCCCAGCATGCCCTACCATCGAGCCCAGTTCTTCTTTGATCCAGAAGAACCAAACGAAAGGCAAAAATGGAATTTGCTTTTGATGGGATTCGAACCCAAGCATGGCTGTGTGCAACACAGTAGCCTTCATTGATATATACTAACCATATTTTATATATATTTTGCCAGCACCATGTATTCCAATTGTGACATTTAATTTATGAATTCTTTCTATGCAATTGGGAGATGTTATTCCAATTTGTTATGTTCATAATTGTTTTTGCTACTTGTTTAAATTTTCGCACTAGAATATATGTGTAGAAAATGCAGGTACTTAATGAACCAGAAGCTTATACATAAATATCGAACTCGTAGTTTCGATAAAGCCATAGAAGGAACTTGAAGTTTCCTACATAAATTCACCATACATGATAAAACCAGAAGATTTTACATGTTTAATCCGATTTCTCAAGCCATGTTATAGAACCTGAAGTTCCCATTCGTTATACATATATTTTCACATTAAGTCACGAACTGTTATGAATCTTCTCCAACTAGGCTCATCCAGTTGGATGCGATGTCTAGGTAAGGTTCGGATGGGGCTGTGTACTTAAGTGAGCCTCGCTCCACCTAAACCTCATACTTCCTTACCTGGTTGTATTCAATTGGAGTTACCGAAAGGGTCGAGTAATATTCATGATTTAATGTCAAATTTTAGCAATTGAAAGTTTCTGGAAGAAATTATCTAAAGTTGGCATGCTTTATTGCCTGAAGCAAGACATGATTAGCAAGATATTGAACAAGCCCATTTTCCCAAAACAATACAAGGAGAGGCACTTTACTAATTCTCATAATTGATCACTATCTTGTTGCTCACTGAAAAGAACAACAACCTCCTGTTGAGGAATGATCAAGCCAAGCCCATCGATACCTGAGTAGCTCCTTTGCTAGAAGCAAATGATGTTGCTCATCGCGAAAAAAGAAATTGTGGCCGTGGAAGGGACAAAAAGTCCGATCTTTCAAGACGAGAAAAGAGAGGTGGGCCTAGAAATGGCCTATATAACCAGCCCAAAACATGGCCCCATGTTATAGTGCCTCTGCCCAACAAGCCAAAGTGGAAAGGAACACTGGTTTCAGCCTGCCGTCACCAAAATCATCATGATCTCTGTTGTCGATATGGAGGAATTGAATACTGGTCCTGCACCTGCTGTACAATAGCTGAAGCTGTAGATGAGTATTACGTCGGTCGCGGAACTCGAAAGACCAACTTTGTTGAAGGGTCATTTTCTATCTAGTCCACACTAGAGATCATGAATTTTCAGGCAGTTACTGGACATACCGAGGACTAGAAACTCGAAGACATGGGTATGATTGGCCCTTTTAAAAGAATGGCAACACCAAATTTGGATATGCTTTCTCCATATGAAAGGCTATATGGGAATCAACCTGCACTAAATGTACTTAGAGTATTTGGATGTGCTTGTTATCCATTATTGTCTTCTGCTCAACATAACAAGCTACAGCCTAAGACAATGAGGTGTATCTTTTTAGGTTTTGCTGTTGGCTACAAAGGATACATATATTACAGTCCTGCAACCAAAAGGTACATTATATCTAGGCATGTCTTCTTTGAAGAGAGTTGTTTCCCTTATGCTTTAGTTACAAAGAAGAGTCTCTCTGAAAGTGACAAGCATGATGTTACCTCTACAAGTCAAATGCAATATATGGGAGTACCTGCTTACTTGCTTCACACTCAGTCCTACACTTAGTCCTTGCCAACTCTTTAGCCACATTAGGTACTGCAACAACCACAACAACAGGTCATGCTAACTCTCATCTTTAGTCTCCTCATAGTTTGCCTAATCCTGAATTAGATAATGCAAATAGCTCTGATGGTGAAATCTCTTCATCTAATTTGTCAGCATCATCACTTCCTATGGCTACTAACAATGATACTGCAGAAGACACACAGTTATGTCAATTCATTGATAATGTTCCTGTCATTGCTTCTAACAATGCCTCTGGCTCATATCTTGCTTTTGAACCTGATACAAACACTGAGATTCATTTTGAGGAGGAAAATGGTGCTCTAACTATTCAGTCTTCTACTGGAGGAGGCTCCATCTCCATTGTCTTAAATTGCTCACTAAACAGGCCAACTCATCAAAGCTATTCTGCTAACCTGCTTCATCCCATAACTGGTCTCACTACAATAGAGAATGATCATCCAATGATTACTATAAGTAAAAATGGAATTGTGAAAAAGAAGTGCTTCTTGTCTATCATGACTCCTGCTAGCTAGCACTAATCTGCAGATATAGAACCTAGTTCATATAAAACTGGTTTACAGATCCCTGTATGGAAGCAAGCTATGCAAGAAGAATATGGTGCTTTAATTAAGCAGTAGACACAGACTTTGGTTCCACTTCCTCCAGACAAAAATTTAGTTTCTTGCGCGCAAATGGCTATTCAAAATTAAGAGACATGCAGATGGGACTACAGCAAGGCATAAAGCAAGACCAGTTGCAAGAGGATTCAGTCAAGAATATGGGGTTGACTATGACGAAACATTCTCACCATTTGTGAGGCATACAACTGTCAGATTAATCTTTGCTCTTGTTGCATATTCAGGCTGGAAATTACATCAGATGGATGTGAAAAATGCCTTCTTGCATGGGTTATTAACTGAGGAAGTTTACATGTCCCAACCAGGAGGATTTGAGGATCCACATTTGCCTATACATGTTTGCAAGCTTAATAAGCCATTGTATGGACTTAAACAAGCTCGATCCAAGAGTCTGGAATGAGAGGTTCACTAACTTTTTACCCTCAATTGGCTTTGAAACTTCATATGCAGATCCAAGCCTCTTTGTTAAAATCACAGGATGCTCTAAAGTCTACTTGTTGCTCTATGTAGATGATATATATCATTATCACAGGTAACTCTGAGACTCTTTTTGAAGAAATCAAACATGCCTTGCAACTTGAGTTTGATATGAAAGATCTTGGTGATTTACACTTCTTCCTTGGCCTGGAGATTACTTATCTCAAGCATGGCGGACTTTTTGTCTCTCAGCATAAATATGCTACTGATCTGATTCATAAAGTTGGCCTTAATGATTGTCATTCCCAAATTACTCCTTGTCAATCTGGTGTTAAACTGATCAAAGATGTCGGAAAGCCATTGAACTCTGCTGGTATTCCACACTTCAGAAGCATTGTTGGTTGCTTGCAGTAACTCACTTTTACATGACTTGATAATGCTTTTAGCATTAATTCTGTTTGTCAATTTCTTCACAACCCTACTGAACAACATCTTATTGCTGCAAAAAGAATAATTAGATATGTCAAAGGTGCTCTTGATGTTGGAATTTGCTTCAGGAGGGCTACTCAGTGTGCTAAACCTGTTGATCTTCAAGCTTATTGTGATGCTGATTGGGCAAGTGACCCAAATGATAGATAGTCCACCACAGGGTTTGTAATCATGCTTGATGGTGCTCCAATTTCTTGGTGTAGCAAGAAACAATTGCAGTCTCTAGGTCCTCCACTGAAGCAGAATATAGGAGTATGGCTGGTGCAACTTCAGAAATACTGTGGTTAACCCATCTGCTTAAGGATCTTCACATTAATCTGCTTCAGATACCAACTCTCCACTGTGGCAACATTTCATATCTTGCTCTCGCAACCAATCCAGTCTATCACTCAAAGCTGAAACACATAGAAATCGATGTGCATTTCACTCGGGTCCAAGTCAAGGCTGGTACGATCAATGTTCAGTTTGTAGCCTCAAAGGAACAAATTACAGATTTATTCACAAAAGGACTGCTCACCACAACACAACTATCTTTGGACCAGCTTGAAGCTCATGTCTAAGCATCAAGCTGAGGAGGGCTGTTAACAAAAATATAGTTCCTAGCCTAGCATTGTTCATCAGCTGAAAAAGTTGTTACATTTTTGTTATAATTAGTCTTGCTAATTAGGGTTAGTTCATGCTTAATTAGTTAGTGACCTACAGCTGTCTGCCAAGTGTTGCTCATCTGTGCAGCTCAACTCTAGGTATAAATACCTGTACGTTCTCATTGTAATGTAAGCAACTCGATCATTTTTCTTCTCGAAATTTCTGTGCTTCTCTCATTTCTCTCTAGCCTCTCTTCTCCGCTAACACCCTGGGGGTCCAAAATGTGACAATTGAAAGTGATTGCTTACAGGCTACACAAGAGGTAATGAGCGATAATTATGAGTTTTCTATTCATGTTGGGTTGATTGATGATATTAAGATGGCTATGCAAAGAGTTACAGGAGTTAAGCTTCAGCATGAGACAAGAACTTGTAATACTGTTGTTCATAGTTAGCTAGTATAGCTTTAGAAGCAGAACATAGAACTATCTGATATAATATTGCACCAGATATCATTCTTGATGTATTGCAATATGATTGTAACCATCTTGTTTAAGCAAGTATCAATGAAAATTTGATCTTTATTCAAAAAAGTGAAAAAAAAAAGGGTCTTTTCCCGTATACCCAAAAAGCCTCTGTACTTTTCCCAACTGCCCAACATTTTTGTATTACACTATTACTTTTAGAAAAAGACTAATAGGGATAGGTCTTTTAAGATAATGCCTTTTGTATCCTATATTGACCTTTGGTTTTAGCAATAATATTCAACTAAACGAACTTTGCTCTAAACGACAAAAACGAAAACAAGACTAGCCTTTATCATACCTAAGTTTTTCACCTAACGGCTTCCTGTCTCACGGTTACTTTAATAGGTGGAATCACTGCTGCTTGTCCTAATTTTTGGTTTAAAACTGATTTTTTCAGGTGAATAGTAGAGTTAGAACTTTGGATTTTTACAGGATGCATGCATCTAGATAATGACAAATATGATTACTGAAATGTAATGACAACGTATAATGTTTTGATGAAGTGGGGGATAATCTGAATTTATTTATTCAAACATACATATATGTTAAACATCCAGAGCCTCATTCTCAGGTAAACAGCAAAAGGCTGTTTAGCTATCCATAAGAATGAGAACAGATACTTACTTGAAATGAAAGCACACTACTTCACACTAGACAGGAAGGGAAGCACACTGCTACTATGGCTTTCTTACTACTTGAGAGAAGACTCTTCTGCTCAATTTTCTGATGCCTTACAAATGAACTTAAAGCTCCTTATATAGGGAGCGGAACTCAAACTTGAATTCAAAACTTGAAAATGTACAGAACAACTCCGTGATCTTCTGCTTTTCTGAGTGCTTCTGATGATGGAGGTCGTACAGGGAAAAGCAAAAGCTTTAGTGGGTGAGAGGTGAAGTGTTTTTTACTTCCCCTTTTGGCAAAGCAAAAGGTGGCTTTAAGCAAAAGTCTTAAAGACAACAGTTGCAATTTTGGTGCTATTATTCTTCACCCGTGACGCTACATATTCTCATATGTTTCCGAGTTGTGGCCAAAGACAAAGGAGTTGTTGTCTGCCTGGGCCATTCTAACAGTTGTTGCGTTGTCTTCGACATCTGTATCAACATACATCTTGTAGTGGTTGTCAGTTTCAAGTCTTTCCACCCATTGCAAGCATGCCAGTGTCGATTCTATCTTTTTTTTTGTGAGAGATAGGAATAGGTCACTGCTGACTACGTCAGGATGATCGTAAGCAGTGATAATAGTTTTTTCTCCTGCTGCCAGGAAGGTATTGCTGATGTCTTCAGAGATGATCTTCTTGATATATTCCAGGGCCATGGCTTTCATCCATGGGATGCTTGAATTTGGCTGGCCATTGTACCCAACACAGGCAGGCTGAAGATATTGTCTTTGAATAATTCTCACATAATGATATGGAGAAATATATTCAACCTCACCATTTGCCTTCTGGATCCATTCTGGGGGAGTGGATCTGAATTTCAGGCGAAGCGTACAGTCATTTTTTCTAATGTTTTTGACTGTGTTGACAAGGATAGGGGGCAAGCCTTTGAGATCATCATTTGTTTTGGTCCACAGGCTATGGACAAAACCATTTTCAACAAGCCAAAGCTTGTGTTCTTGAGGATGTTCACTCTGAACATTTACCAGGTATCTTCCAACATAAGGTCCTGCAATAATGAAGAGGGTTGGAGGAATACGATCTTCAGAATTATGACTTCCTATCAGACAATAGAATTCATGCCAGTCTGTTTCTTTGAGTGCCATGATAGGGACCCTAGCACTTTCTGGATTTTCTAGGAAGTTAATTTTTTCTTTCTTAACAGCACTCTGTTGTAGTTCTTCAAACTGTGGTCTTGCATTTTCATAAAATTCTTTAGCTAGAGCAAAGAGAGCTGGGAACATCAGACCACTGCTTCTTTCCTGAAAAGAAAAAAGGAGATTATCCAGAATTGCTTTCTGGTGGTAAGCTAGTCTCCTGCCAGTTCTGAACACAGGAGTATCAAAAGTTCGAAGTTCATAATTAAAAACATTTATTACTCCAGTTGGAGTAGGTTTGCTTTTTGGCAAAGCAACAGCCGTCAACGGTCTTGATGAGCCTTTACCGTCTGCCATTTGAGATGGGCTAGCCAATCCTTTACCCTGGGATTGATCAGTTGTGGCTAGTCCTTTTGGACTTAGCAGGAATCTTTTGAGGATTTTTTCTTTGGGATCCTCAGCAACTTCATGTTCTTTCCCAGTTCTTCTGCTTCTGGGATTGCGACCTTCGTCATTATCTCTTCGGCTGAACATTTCTAGTTCTCTGGTTAAGGCGTCTGGAAGATAATTCTTGTTTCCTGCAATTAATTCAACAACATAATCATATTGGTTAAGGAATAATTGCCAGTTTGCTAATCTTCCTCTATCAGCAGCTTTGTCAAGTTTAAAATTTTTGAAGTTCTTTACTCTAGCACAATCGGTGCGGATAGTAAAGGGTTTTCCAAGAAAAGCTGGAGAATTTAAAATTGTTTTCTTAACAGCGAAAATTTCTTTTTCCCCTGTGGGATAATTCAGTTCTGCAGGGCTGAACTTGCCATTACAAAATTTGCAGATCTTTTCAATGTTAGTTTCAGGCGTTTTTGCCAGAACAAAACACCGGACCAATAATTATCACTCGCATCTGTTTGGAGGATAATTTCATCATTTTCCTCTGGTTGCTGTAGAGGAGGGAGGTTTTTGCAGATTGCTTCATAATTTTTTGGGCTAATTACTGTTTAGTACCCTGTGGTTTGAGTCCAACATCGATTCAGTCCCTCGACTTTTAATTTCATCAAAAACACCCCTGCATTATCAAATCTCATCTAATAGGTCCTTCCGTCAATAATCTGTCAATTGGAGCCGTTAACTCGCTGACGAGGCATGCCATGTCAGATCATGTGGGCCCCACCTATCAGGCAAAATTCTAAAATTGCCCCTGCCTCTCTCCCAGCTCTAGATGAACTCGGCTTGTCTCTGCCCCTGCCCAGGCCCAAGTCATAGAGAGAGAACCACCACCTCTTCTGCAATGGCCGCCCCTCCGTCTCCGACCTCCGGTTATCCCAAGACACCGGACCTTCTCTACGCCTCCACCTCCAGTCTCACACCATCAAACCCAGTTCACCAATAACATTAAACTCCAAAATAAACAAAAAAAGACAAAAAAAAATTCACCAGAATTGACCACCCAGAATCAAATTGACAAAAAAGACAAAAAATCTTCTTCTTCCTTCCAAATAAACCAGTCCTTGATTGCTTCTTTGCTCTGTTTCTTCGTCCCCTCTCGCTTCATGACTCCTTTCCAATTCCATCAAAACCCGATCATCTTCAACTCCCAAAACCCGAGCCCGGTTCACTTGGAAACCCCGCCTCTAGTTCGATTTTGGGCAAAATGGCGATGCTTCTGGACGAGATCGTGCAATCGCTGGAGCTTTGGTTAAAGTTGATCAGGAGCCCCAACCTTACGTCGATTCTAATCTTGACCCGGTTCTGCTGGTGCCTGGCATCGCCGGCTCGGTCTTGAACGCCTGCTCAACGGTCAACTTACTCTCCCCGGCGCAGCCCTCGTCCTCCTCCTCCTGCCGCACCAGATCTCACCCTCCAACAGCACCACCAGGCTCACCTCGTACTTCCTCATATTCAGCGGCAGCCACGGCCTCCACTTCATCATCTTCACCACCATTCCGATTCAATTGAATCAAATCAGAAAAAGCTAACCCAAATTTTGTCTGAAGATTTGGTTTTGATTTGAGAAGAAGGCCGTTATTTGGGTATTGAGAGAGAGAGAGAGAGAGAGAGAGAGAGAGAGAGAGAGAGAGAGAGAGATAGCGTGTGGGTGTGGAAGCTGGGAGAGAGGAGGGGCAATTTTGGAATTTTGCCTGATAGGTGGGGCCCACATGATCTGACATGGCATGCCTCGTCAGCGAGTTAACGGCTCCAATTGACAGATTATTGACGGAAGGACCTATTAGATGAGATTTGATAATGCAGGGGTGTTTTTGATGAAATTAAAAGTCGAGGGACTGAATCGATGTTGGACTCAAACCACAGGGTACTAAACAGTAATTAGCCCTAATTTTTTCATCATCTTCTGTGAAGTTCCATTTTCTTTTGGAACTTGTCTTAGGAGATAACATTGTTGTTAACCCTGAGATTTTGGGAATGAAATCTCTCCCATAATTTATGACACCAAGGAATCTCTCTAGACTCTTAGCATCAGGAATTCTATCTAGGAATTTCCAGATCTTTTCAAGGATATGAGGTTGAAGTTTTATCACTCCATTTTTGATATTTATTCCTAGGAAATCAACTTCATCGAGGATAAAGAAGATCTTCTTTTCACCTAGGATTATTCCATGTTGAACTATCAGCTTTACAACCTCATGGAGGTGTTTCATGTGTTCTTCTCTGTTTTTGGAGAAAACAAGGATGTCATCAATATAGACGACGCAGAACTCCGCAACATGTTTGAAGATGTTGTCCATCTTTCTTTGGAAAATTGAGGGAGCTTGCTTTAAACCAAAAGGCATTACCAGCCATTCGTAATGACCTTGTGGTGTTCCAAATGCAGTGAGAGGAATACTCTCAGGATGCATCTTGACTTGCCAAAAACCCGACTTTGCATCGAATTTTGAAAAGACTTTGGCTCCTCTGAGCTGGTTGATCAGTACTCTTACTTGAGCAATTTGATAACCGTCTTTGACAGTCTTCTTATTAACATCTCTATAGTCAATCACCATTCTAGCTTTTCCTCTGAGAGTTTCTGCATGATTTCTCACGTAGAATGCTGGAGCATGATGAGGGCTAGTGGAAGGTTGAATTAATCTCTTGTTCAGGAGATCTTCAATATCTTTTCGGAATTCTTTTTTATCTTCCTCTTTATACTGAGGAATGGCTTTGACATGACAGATAGCATTCATGTCATGTAATCTTAATTCACAGACCACTGGGTCTTTTTCCCAAAACTTCTGAGGGTCTACATCGATTTCTGCTCGAGTAGTTTCTTGATTTTATCAAGAGTGGGAATTTTCTGAGACTCAAGCTTATTCTGGAAGTGCTTGAGGTTATGCTCATGGATGAAACTAGTTTCTTCATCTTCTTCTTCGGAAGATTCTTCAACAAGTAATTCTTCTTGTTGTTTGATTTGGAGTATGGGTTCAAATTTGGGTTTGTAGGTAAGATCACCACTATTTAGTTGCGATCTCTGATATTGGGTAGTAAAGTGAAGACCTACTACACTTTTGGCTTGAGTAAGCCTATCTGCCCAGAACACCCGTTCTCCTTTTCTGAAGCCTATTGCTTCTTCATCCTGAATAAATCTTTGATGGAGAATAAAATCATTTCCCAACAAAAAATCTGAGCCTTGGCCTTCAGATTGCCAGACATTATGGATGATAAATGTTCCTCCACCAATGGTGATATGAACATTTTTTGCTACTTTATTCATGGTGAGATGACTTCCATCAAATGTGACACCAGTAGCGGTTCTTTTCTTATCTTCTTTCCAGAGTTCTTCTGGAATTGTAAATCTCTTTGCAACAGTAAATCCCGATCCATTATCTACAAAGGCATGTAGATGATATTTTTTGTGATCAGGGAATTTTAGACCAATCTCTATGTAGTTGCTGTATCTACTAGTAGAGACGACTTTCGATTGTTGAAGCTCATTTTCCTGAGCTTGTTCCTTTGGAATGAATGGTTTACATTCTTCTGGAACAATTTCTGGTGGTTCGACCAGTTCAAACTTTTCATTTTCATCGACTTTTTCTTCATCGATGATTTCTTCCTTTATTTTTGAGGAAGATGGTTCCATTATTTCTTGGAACAAGGCTGCTACCTTCTTCTCTTTTTGTTCAGAGAAATGTTCTTCATATTCTTGTTCTACCAATTGGCTGACAAGGCCATTCTTGGTTTTCCTTCTTGCTTCAGCTATGAAGAATTCTTTGTGATAAGTCTTTTTTGACTCTTCACAAAACATAGGGAGACCATCCTTTTCGTGACATAAGCAATAGTCACAAACGAATGTACCAGGGTTCACCTGATAAGAAGACATTAATGATTTTGTCTTGCTTTCTTCCCAGTTTTTGATTCTCAGAACATTCATCTGTCATGATTCGAAGTACTCTACTTCAGAATCTGATTCAGACTCAGATGATTCTTCTTCTTCAGACCAGGCAGAGTAAACTGACCTGTCGTCTTCTTCATCATCAGAATAGGCTATTTCGTAGCCTTTCATATTTGCAGATTCTACTATATGCTCATATTCTTCAAAGAGAGCTTTAGTAGATCTTTTACCCTTTTCCGGGCATTCATTGGCATAGTGCCCTTCAGCTTTACATAACCAACATCTGCAAGCTTTCTTGCTTGGTTGTTTATGCTGTTGTTTCTTATAATTGGAACTTTTCTTGAATTTCCAATCTCTTTTTTGATTACCCTTTTTGATTCTTTTGGGGTAGTATTTTTCTTTTTTCTTTCTGTGGAATTTGGCTTTATGGCATCCCCAGTTGGTTGGCATGTTAAGTATTCCATAACAGAAATTTTCAACTCTTTTGAGTTGTTTCTTAGCCATCTTTGCTCTAAGATTGGCTTTGCATTGTTCTTTCAGTAATTGCCGGATTCTGTCGGCAATTCCTGCAACTGAAAATCTTTCAATTGGTTTTTCAGCTATGCTTTCTCTCACAGCTGTTCTCCATGGTTCAGGGAGTTTCCTGTGCAATAGGTTGACTAGATCAGTATTCTCTAGTTCACCAATCGTACAGTAATATTCTTGAAATTCATTCAAGTATTCTTCAAAATATCTCATGTCACAGATTTTGAGAGCATAGATATTTGATTTGGCCGTTTCTTTATCCTTTTCACTCAGATTTGAGAGATCTCCACATAACTGATCGTACAGAGGTGCTGCAAAATCATACGGAGACTTTGAAGTTTTGATTTCTTCCAGCCATTCTTTTCCTCTGGCTGTCTCTTTAAAATAGAAGTAATACTTTTTTGGTACTCCAGTGAGAGTAGTTTCAAAGTACATCTGAAGATCAGGAGCTTCAAATTTTCCAAGGGTAAGAGCAGATGCCATCATCAGACTGTCTACCCATTGGTCAAGAACTTTTCTCTTGTCTAGAGCTTTATCCAGATCTAGCCAGACACCATAATTGGAAATTGGTACTCTGGGAATCTTGTCCTCTGGGACAAATCTTTGAGAATTTCTTTCTCCATTTCTACCCGTAAGGGCTTTCTGTATAGGGAGTTTGAGTTTTCCCTTTTCTCTAGTGATGAAAGTTTTGGAGCTTTCTCCTTCTTCCATTTCAATATCTTGATAGGGAAGGAGTTTTCTTTCCTTTCCTGGTTTGAATTTTTTCATTTCTTCGATTA
Organism: Rosa rugosa; assembly: GCF_958449725.1. Taxonomy (NCBI): domain Eukaryota; kingdom Viridiplantae; phylum Streptophyta; class Magnoliopsida; order Rosales; family Rosaceae; genus Rosa; species Rosa rugosa. The sequence goes on from NC_084824.1 coordinate 51,836,368, forward strand.
GTTTTTCTAATCGTTCAGGATTTTCACAAAATTCTGCTTCTTCATAGAGATCATAGAGCTTTTGTGCTCTAAGCATATTAACTGGTCTGTTTAGATCAGCTTCTAATTCTTCTTCAGTGATGGACTCTGATAGTTCTTCAGAGTTTTTTGTACCACTAACACTAGATTTTCTAGTGCTGTAGCTTCTTCTGAGAAGATTCTTGTTTATCCTGATGTTCTCAGGACATATTCTGTGATTGTCAAAATTTAGACTGATTTCTCCAGTCTTTCTACTTTCGTAAATTTTTGCTTTTGCACTTTCTGCTGGTAGCTTCGGACCAGATAATTTCCATTCAATAGGAAAAATTACTTCATTCCAAGTAACCTTGTGGATCTGTTGTGAATGGTTCTTCTGACTGGTGAGGAATCCAGTAGTACGTAAGACCAGGGATGTTTGATATCCTTGTCTTTGGCTCTACTGTGGTACTCATTAGTTTATAGTATATTCTGTATACTATTGCTAATTCTTGCATATCATTTTTCATAGATATGCCATCTGTCTTGACTCTCAGTCTGAGACAGTGAGCTGCATCTTTCAAGCTTGTTGAGAAGTTGGGGAAACAATTGAAATATGCCACTTGATTGCATAAGGATGCTTCAAGGGTTCCCAGTAGACTTGCTTGAAAATCTGTTAGTCTATTGTCTTGTAGGACACATAGGACTGAACAGTTTATGCCTTCGCGAGCTAGAAGTTTTATGCCTACTTGGACTGCTCCAATATGCATAAATTGATAATTTTTTGATCTGGCTCTGGCAACTTCAGCAGGAGTGATCATTAAGAGATCTGTTTCTCCTGTTGTAGAGGGGGTTGTGAATTCAAGTAATTTGAAATGATGGCTATCCATCAGGTCAAACGTTCCCCTTTTATA